>NC_134358.1:161160293-161460293 GCF_048569485.1 Anomaloglossus baeobatrachus | reverse complement strand
GAATCAGAAACAAAGGTGGACAGTCCATAAAACAGCAACTTTGTGATGTCTAGGTACCGTATATAGCAGTTGGGAGGTTTAAGGCCCTGTGCGCACTGGGAAATGACTGTCTTAAGAAAAATTCGCACCCTCTGGCAGAATTCTGCACCCGCGGCAAAAACCGTGGTAAAAATGCACCCGCGGTTTTGCAGCGGTTTTTTCACGGGTTGGTCCTTGCTTTTTTACCATTATCTATGACAAAAACGCTGGTACCTGCGGAAAACAAGTGACATGCTACCGTACTTCTTTTTTGCTGCAAAACAGCTGCAGAAATTCTGCAGCAAAACCTATAGGAAAAAAAATGCAGTGTGCGCACAGCATTTTGGTTTTCCCATATATTTTGCTCGGGAAGGACTGCAGAAGAAAAACTGCACCTTTTCTGCAGCAAACAAAATGCAGCAAATCGGCGGCAAAAAATGCAGTGTGCCATTTTTTTTTTTTTTAATTTGTTTTTTTTTTAAAAAGCTGAAAAGCTCGGCATTCAGGCAATATAAAAGAGGGGTTTATGGCATTAGATTTTTTTTTTCATATGCTGTATTTTTTTTAGATCCCAGCATGTGCGAGATGTGTGTTTATATCTCATCGATATGACCAAATGTGAAATATAAAAGGAATTTGATAAATTCCAACACAAGAAAAAGACATGAAGCGCAAATTTGCTCACAGTTTATATTCTATGACAACTATACATTTTCTGAAACACAGTTCTTAATAAAACAACATATCCTGCAAAATAAAACACATAAAACACCTGCATTTGCAGTTATGTTTGACGAGATAAGATGAATGAGTTGCACTCCATACATCTTAAACCGGTTGTCCACTACTTTTACATTGATTCTTAGGAGAAGTCATTAATGTTTGATTGGCCAGGGACTGACACCCAGCGCCACCACCAATCAGCTGTTCTCAGTGACGCCGCCTGCAGGAGGCAGCCGGATATGCTCAGTTCTGGAGCTGCCCCATATTCTGATAGCGGCTGCGGCTGAGTACTGCACATCCGCCTCCTATTGATTAGAATGGAAGACAGATGTGCAGTACCGCGGCCACTATCAGAAGACAGGGCAGCTCCAGAACTGAGCATTTCTGGCTGCCTGCCCCCAACATCCAAAACAGCTGATAGGCAGGGGTGTCGGACCTCAGCCGATCAGACCTTCATGACCTATCCTAAGGATAGGCCATCAATATAAAAGTAGTGGACAACCTCTTTAATGAAAAAGACACATGAACAGTTGTGTAGCTGCAGTCCAATACTTTATGTCAGGCATAAAATACCTCAAAATATTAGCTATAATAAACTCCCTCATTTCACATAAATAGGCACCCACTAAGGTTTGTCACCTGTCATTGGAAAAATAGGGTTTTCCACGTTACAGTAAGCTCAAAGTCTCTGAAAAAACAACATGCCTTCCCTAAATAAAACCAATAGAAATCCAATCCAAATCCAATTGGCTCCACTTATTTATGAGCCCCAGAGTGTGACTAAACCAAAGTTTGCGGTAATATGTATGGCAGTGATATAGTGGAACATGGTGCATGTCTTTGTTTTCTGAAAAACCCCTATCGTGCCAAAAAAGTCACTGCATGAGCACATAAATTTACTGAGGGGTATAATTTTAAAAATGGGCTCAGTGTTTTCCCCGCGCTGTTCTGGCACTCTACGGGCTCTGCAAATGGTGTCCACAGCAATTGTAGCAAAAAATTATCTCAAAAGCCAAATGGAGCTCCTTACCTGAAGAGCCTTGCTGTATGCCTAAACGGTAGTGTAAAACCACGTATGTAGTTAACAAATTTTGGTGTGAAAATTAAAAAAAGTGCTGCTAATATGACATTTTAATGGTAAAAATTTTTTTTTTTTATTTCCCTGGCCAGAATTAATACATTTCTGTGAGCCATCTGTGGGTTCATTTTACTTACTATACCCAATTCTCTGAACAGTTAAATTTCCCGAATGGGGTCACTTATGGAGAATTTTTGCTCGCAAATCGCTCCCTCAATCTATTCCAACAAAATCTGCATTTGCAAAAGTCAAATTGCGCCCCTTCCCTTCTGAGCCCTATCATGTGCCCGAAGACTAGTGTACAACCACATATGTTATATTACTGAATTTAGTTGAAATTGCATTACATATCATGCTGTCCATTTTTCTCCATTACCCTTTATGAAAATGAAAAAAATGGTCTACATCAATATTTTAGTGAAAAAAAAACCCACAATTTTTTATTTTTCTGGTCCAATGATGTTACTAACTTCTACGAAGCACCTGAGGGTTCAAAATGCTCATCACACCCTAAGACGAATTTGTTAAAAGGAATCCGTCAGCAGGTTTTTGTTACCTCCTCTGACAGTAACATAATGTAGGCAAAGAGATTCTGAATCCAACAGTGTATCACATAGATTACTGGGTGCAGCCATTCTGACACAATCAAATAATTTAGATTCAGAAACACAGCAGATCTGCCCTCGCCCACACCAAGCTCTCAATAGAGATTGTGCATTGACTGTGAGGCGTCAATCCCAGCAGGGGGTGTGTCAGACGAGTTTCTAGCCCTGTAATGGTAATCACAGGATAATAAACCCTTTAGTTTAGGTAAGCAATTGCAGCATACACTGATAAGAGAAGCACAGTTGCTTTTTGTGTTTTAACTCTTACAGCAAGCTGTCCTCAGCTTACATAGCAAAAACCTGCTTTTAGATTGCTTTTCAGAGGTGATGTTTGCAAAATGAGATCACAACGAGGTTTCTGCTGTTTTAGTACCTAAGGAGCTCTGCAAATATGATATTACAGCTGTAATCTATTAGAGTCAAAAATAATCTTCAAACGTCAAGGAGCGCTTCTTCCCTTTTAAGCCCTGGCGTCAATCCCAATAGAAATTGTGTAATAAATGTTACCATTCTTACCTTGTGAGAAATTGAATAAAAAATGTAAGGCTAAAGTAACATTTTAGCAGAAAAAAAATAATTTTCACAGCCCATTCCTATAAAATTCTTTGATGCTCTTGTGGGTTAAAAATGCACACCACACCCAGAAATTAATTCCTTGAGTGAAATAATTTCCAAAACTGGATCACTGGATGGGTTTTTGCTTTTTTGGTATCTCAGGAGCTCTGCAAATGCGATATGGTGTCTACAATCTATTCCAGCAATAATTTCTCTCCAAAATCAAGTATTGCTCCGTCCTTTCAAGCCCCATTATGTGCCAAACAGTAGTGGTGCTTATTTTCTCCCACTACATCTCGAGAAAATGAAACGTTTGAGGCTAAAGCAATATTTAGTAAGAAAAATGTGTTTCGTATTTTATTGTTACACTTTACGTTAATTTCTGCGAAGCACTTGAAATATCAAATTTCCTGACAACAATTTAGAATCATTTGAGGTGTACAGTTTTTAGATAGAAATAACCTTTTGGCAGTTTTCAATATTTGGACCCTCAAAGTCACTGTAAAACTCAATAGATCCATAAAAACTAAGGCGGGCTTTGCACACTACGACATCGCAGGTGCGATGTCGGTGGGGTCAAATTGAAAATGACGTACTTCCGGCATCGCATGCGACATTGTAGTGTGTAAAGGCTCGATGATACGATTAATGAGCGCAAAAGCGTCGTAATTGTATCATCGGTGCTGCGTCGGCGTAATCCGCGATTACACTGACGCGACGGTCCGATGTTGTTCCTCGCTCCTGCGGCTGCACACATCGCTGTGTGTGAAGCCGCAGGAGCGAGGAACATCTACCGGCGTCACTGTGGCTTCTGTAGGATATGCGGAAGGAGGTGGGCGGGATGTTTACATCCCGCTCATCTCCGCCCCTCCGCTGCTATTGGCCGCCTGCCGTGTGACGTCGCAGTGACGCCATACGACCCGCCCCCTTAATAAGGAGGCAGGTCGCCGGCCAGAGCGATGGTCGCAGGACGGGTGAGTCCATGTGAAGCTGCCGTAGCGATAATGTTCGCTACGGCAGCTATCACAAGGATACCGCAGTTGCGACGGGGGCGGGGACTATCGCGCTCGGCATCGCAGCATCGGCTTGCGATGTCGTAGTGTGCAAAGTGCCCCTAAATGTCTTAATTTTCTTTAAAATATGCAAAATTGCTGTTCAACTTTTAAGCCTTCTCACAACTTAAAGCAAAAGGTAATTTTAAAAGTCAGGCTAACAAAGTATGTATATGAAAAATGTTAGTAAAAAGTAAAACATTTTCAAAATTTAGGGCAATTTCAAAAATGTTCATAAGAAAATGCAAAACATGTTGACCTAAATTCACCATTAACATAAAGCACAACGTGTCACAAAAAACTATTCATTTGTGTTATGAAAAAAATATTAATTTTGAATATTTTTTCTCAAATTTTACTTTCCAAAATTAAGCAAACCATATAGACTTAAATTTAGCACTAACAAAGTACAACATGTCCCAAAAAACATTTTTAGAATCACGGGGATAAGTACATACATTCCAAAGTTATTACCACTAGTGATGAGTGGACTCCCAGATAACTAGGACCAGCGGGTCTAATCGAGTTAAAAAAAAATCCCAGTTCCGGTCTTGGATTGATCCCGATTATCTGGCCGGATGCCGGTCCCCATATAAGTCTATGGGGACCAGAATCCCGCAAATAAAATGGTGGTAAAAGGAATAGGGGGATTGGAGCAAGTACTTCCTACTTACCGAGGTTTCAGTGCAGCTGTAACTGCTCCCGTGGCCACTCATTCTTCTTCCAGGGCTGCTCACTCATACTTCTTTCCCCCCTTACCAGCTGTCCTGGTGTCTGTGATTGGTTGCAGTCAGATGCGCCCCTGGCTTGTGTGACAGCATCTGACTGCAACCAATCACAGGCGCTGTTTGTGGGTCACTATCCTGGTTTAAAAATAAATAAATAAAACATGTGGAGTATGGGTCCCCTATATTTTGATACCCAGCACAGATAAATGTTTTGCTTATTTATTTTTACATCATGATAGTTACCCTCAGACAGCGTCTGTGATTGGTTGCAGTCAGACGCTGTTACATGGGCAGGGGGTGTGTCTGATTGCAACCAATCACAGATGCCAGGACGGCTGGTGCATATGGATGAGCAATATTGAGCGGCCCCAGAAGTGAATGAGTGGAAGTGGGAGCAGTTACAGCTGAGCTGGAGACTCGGTAAGTATGACGCGTTTGCTTCCTTCTTATTTTCTTTATTTTTCCTTTAGTCATTTTTATTTCCTGAGTGCCCGGGCGTGGCACTCGGGTACGATTAAAACCGCGCAGATCCGGACTCTTATGGTCCGGTTCCGCCCATTCCTAATTACAACGTAAATTGACACGTCTGAATAGAAAAATAAGGTTTGGACGTGAAGGTCAAAATGTCTCCGTCACTAAGGGGTTAATCTAGTACTGTGTTAGTGGTAATCATCCATTTTGGTTAAGCTGACTATTCTTCAACAGAATTATTCAAACACATCAAATCCTGAAAAATTACCATTCCAATTCCCGCTACCTTCTCACTTGTTGGTTAACGATATTGCGCTTCTTCTGTATATTTCTAAAGTGTTGACAGGCGATAATGCTCATTTACTAAGAATCTTCATAAAGAGATATATTATAACTGACAAAAAAAATGATGTTCTTCAATTACTCAATGAATAAAATAGCCAGATGATTTGATGACCGGCATTCCGTAGGCAAAATTAGCTGATATGAAAAATATATATGTTTTGCAGCTATAGTAAAATGACCACTCATAAAAGATAAATGTATCATTATAGCAGTAAGCTTAGTAGCTACAAAAGAGAAGCTGGCAGTGACATTACATGGGCACACAGATGGCACTTTTCTTTTTTTTTTGCCACATTGCTCCTCTTGGGTTTGAAAGCGCAACGTGCACATTTATGTCAGAAAGCACATCTCAGATTTCAGATTTTACTGTAATAGTTTTGGGAGACATTATTTGTACCACATTCTACTTCTGAAGAAGAGGAAAATTGAGCTTCCTACTGTTAACTAAATGTGCTGTATATATGATTTAATGTAATCTAAAGCAAAGCCACATCTAACACTTTTTATACCTAATAATGCTTGGTTTTAGCTCTTGAGATAATAGCATTTCTTTAAATTATGTTATAGGACCTATTGGCTGTGCTACACTTAATTTTCCTCAAATTTCTGTTAAGGACCCCAATTTTTCATATTATTGTATAAATTCAATATATTATTGTGATGGTGACATGGTTCCAAAATCGTCAACAGGTGGAAAGTATATCACAACCGCTGTTTGAACACATATAGACACATACATTATAGGCATCTCCCAATAGAATATCACAAAACCTTGCCTTTCACACATTGGCATTACTCACATCAGCTGATAAAGTAATGCTAAAGTTTTCTTTTTTTAATTTTTCCAAAGTTGGCCACTGCACACCAATCATCCCAAGATATTTTGAGCCAAGGGGTAAGGCAAAATAATAATACAATGGTCTGTGGACCCAATGGAGAAGGTAAGGAAGGACCCGTTTGTATAACATACATTAGCTGTAAATCATAAGAACATTTAATATACCCAATGTACTCAATAAAGCCAGTGCTTGTCACCCATCATCTTTAATAATTGTTTAAATTAGCCCATTCAGGTTTTGTAGAAATTCATAACGCCCCTGAAAGAAATGTAATAAGAAATGAAACAACTTTTCAAATAGTCTTGAATTTGATCTACATTACCTACCAGGAACAATATTTTTATGTATCTCCTTGGTAACAGACTACAAACAAACTCTGTGTAGTCGGATCCTATTGTCATGTTACTTAAAACTATTGTGTTTTAAAGACAAAATATTATATAGACTGTAACCTGAGAAGCTTTTTAGTCACGATGTAAAGCTACGGAGCACAGATAGATGCCGAGAGGTTTAGATTAAAAACTAAAAAACAAATCTTCCCTGTGAACACATCTTTAAGTTTACCAGCAAGTCTCTTAGAAGCAGTCAATGTTTTATATCCTTAATGTGCTCTTCCACACAAAGCCCATAAACATTAAAAACAAAAACCTAAAGCAGATAATTAGCCAATAATAACAAATTAAACCTATGAGGCTAAAATATCCTGTAGTCATCACATTCATACGACACAAGAAAACACAATATTAGTAACAGAAGGTATTTTGCATTCTAATCTTTCCATTTATGTCACAATGAACCATATTCTCTGGTTCAGTTTAGTTGGTAAAGTGAAACATTGAAATACCTGCTCTGTAGTAGCCTCCGCCGGCAGTAGCCACTGAACATTAATACTATTTTGTATAACAGTCACTTTGGTTTGGACACGTTCTTTTTATTACTTTTGAGGATTGATAGACATATTAATGATATGCAAATTCTGAATGAATTTAAAGAAAATTTTCAAAACATCTTGAATTTTTATGTATGGAGCACCACACACGGAAGTCCCTGCACTTACACACCTTGGATGCCAGCAATGAGGTTAATAAGGTATGTCGGAGTAGTGTTCTGCCACAGTGAATGTACTTGGGCAAATCATGAAGATCTGCTGCTGATAGGTACATTTGGAATTGCCAACCAAAGACACCCCAGATGTGTGGAAGGGGATACAAACTGGAAACGCTACAGTCCATGATAGCACATTTAGGCCATGCAGGTTTCTCACAATAGCATGAGAAACATTCAGCTTGAAATTCTTATTTTAAGAAATGGCTTCTAGGACACTTTGGAGAATGGCCATCCCACTAATTATACAATCCAGCCAATGTAACACCAAGCTGTTAAGGCCCCGTTACAGGCAGCGACATCGCTAACGAGATGTCGCTGGGGTCACAGAATTCGTGACTCATATCCGGCCTCATTAGCAACGCCATTGCGTGTGACACGTACGAGCGACCGCTAATGATCCCAAATACTCACCAAATCACTGATTGTTGACACGGCGTTCATTTTCAAAATATCGTTGCTCGTTCTGGACACAGGTTGTTCGTCGTTCCTGAGGCAGCACACATCACTATGTGTGACACCCCAGGAACGACGAACAACAGCGTTCCTGCGTCCTCCGGCAACGAAGTGGGAGTGATGTATATGCGGCTGCTCTCCGCCCCTCCACTTCTATTGGTGGCCCGCTGTGTGACATCTCTGTGACGCCGCACAAACTGCCCCCTTAGAGAAGAGGTTGTTCGCCGGCCACAGCGACGTCATTAGGAAGGTAAGTTTGTGTGACGCGCACTACCAATATTGTTCGCCACGGGCAGCGATTTGCCCGTGACGCACAAACAACGGGGGCGGGTGCGATCACTAGTGATGTCGCAGCGTGTAAAGCGGCCTTTAGTGTACTTGGAATGAAGTTTAGAGGGGTCCGACTATCATATATTAAGTTATCCTACACCATAATTTGGGAGTAGGAGCAGTGTTTTGATTTCTCGTTAAACGCTTTTCTTGGAATCTCCAAAACAATGTCCAGCTATCAAGGTGGCCAAGACAAAAGTGTGACTCTTCACTGAAAAGGACTGATTTCCAATCCAGCCTCCATTACTGTTTTGCTCTATGTCATGATAGCCTTCAAGAGCAGTTACATGAGGTCAATGAAAAACATGTAGCTGGATGTTTCTTGTACCCTTAGTCCTAGGCTTTGCATTTGAAGTCTAATTTTGCTTGCAATACAGAATAGCTGAATCACAGCCTGAGAGATCACTCAGATTTACCACTGCTGCCACAAGTTTGTCATGAAGACAGCCCAGGAGATCACAGAAATATCCCACCAATGTCAATCTTTGTCACAAACAGCACTCTGCTACCTCCAATCATCAGAACAATATGAAATTGACTGACGATTGATGAATGAAACGATGGTTGCTCTCGCTACTAGGCCGATTGCGGGGCACTTTCACAGTGACCGTATAGTAAATACACAACCAATCCCAACACATGGAATATATATATATATATATATATATATATATATATATATACACACACATATATATATACATATATATATATATATATATATATATATATATATACACGCAGCATCGGAAAGGCTACCAGAGGAACTGGAGTAATACCAGTCCTGGCCGCGGTTACCTGCACTGAACTCCCGAGCTCTTACCTGAGCTCCGGAGTTGAGCCTGGACTGAGCCGCGGGTTTGCAGGACTGAACTGTGAGCGCCGACTGATTCCCCAGCTATCACAGTTCAGTCCATGACAGCTGTGGACAGGCCAGGCTGCACTCCGCAGCTCAGGTGAGAGTTCCGGCATTCAATGCAGGTAACCTCAGCCAGGACTGGTATTACCGCCGGTTTCTGGTAATACAAGTCCTGGCTGCGGTAACCTGCATTCAGCTGCGAACAGTCCGAGTTGCACTCCGGAGCTCAGTTAAGAGCTCCGGAGTTCAGTGCAGGTAACCGCGGCCAGGACTGGTATTACTGCAGTTCCTCCGGTAGCCAGTCTGACGCTGTATACAAACACCTTAATACGAACACTGCCAAGCTCAATATTAATCGAAAACAGGTTGCCACCACCAATCATTTATGCAAGCCGGCTGATTGGATAACCTTTATACCATATTTTTCAGACTATTAGACGCACTTTTTCCCCCAAAATGTTTGGGGAAAGTGGGGGGTGCGTCTTATAGTCCGATGGCAGTGAGGAAGGGGGGGTGCGGTGGTAGCGGAGTGGGTCATTAGGGGCAGGAGAAGGCTGTAGCAGAGCCTACCGTGACCACGTGGGCCCACTCATTAGCCTCATTTCATATGCACTGCATCCCGACACCCATCATCTCTCAGCCCTGAAGTCGGCGCTGAGAAGTGGGCAGGAGTGAGTGCATACTAAATAGCCGGCCCACGTGATCATCCCTGGCTCCTACAGCCTCGAGTGAACATGTGTGGCTATTATCACTGCTCCCACGTATCATCATCAGCGCGGGGGGGAATTAATAAGTATACTCACCGGTCAACGTTCCCTGCAGCATCGTGATGACCTCCTGTCTGCCTGCCCGCTGATGTGTGTGGAGAGCGGTGCGCACAGCGATGACGTCATCGCTGTACGCATGGCTCCACACAGGTCAGCGGCACTGCTGCTGGCACAGACAGGAAAAGAAGCGATGCTGCGTGGAGTGAGGAAAGGTGAGTATAAACGTTTTTTGTTTTTATGTGTGCCACAGGATGCGGGCCTTATACTAGGATGAGGGCTTTACCAGGATGGGGGACATACATACAAGGATGGGGATAATATAAAAGGCAGGAGGATCATGACCAGGATGAAGTACCTTAGTAGAGAACTTGGGGACATTACCCCCATAACAGTGTCAACAGCAGATCCTCGCCCCATAACAGTGTGTCATGACCACATTTTTTGCTTAAAATTTTATTTTCCAATTTTCCTCCTCTAAAACCAGGGCCTTGTAGTCCCTGTAGCTTCAGGGATGAGGTTTCTAGAGCAAAAGGTATGAAGGTATTGAATTTTATATATTTGATCCGAAAAGTAGGCAGTGTTTATAAAAATATGCAAAAGATAATACAAAAAGGGACAAAGCATTACATTATACACAGTTACATAAAAATAAAAGGGATAAACAAAGAAAAGTACTTACTAGACCTGATGTCACGGAAATGGTGTAAATCTATAAAGGGAATAACTCCAATGAAACATGATACAATCCTACACAGCAATGTATATTCCAGCATTGAACAAGACATCAACTAAAACTTCTCATTTATTAAAGAACAGTCACTCTCACATACCTCTCCTTGGTGACTTCAGATAGGGCTGTTCATGGGATGAGAGCTGCAACTTTCAGGATATCTTTGCCCCTGGAGGTCCCAGGAGGAAGATATCATGGTCATGTTTACGATCATGATTTTACCTTTCTATAAAGATGAAACTTGACATGGATAGCTTCATCCATCTGACTGATTTTAAGTTGGAGGTCTTTGGCTGGACTTTTGGTGATGTGAGTGAAGGCGTTATGTATGTCCCTTCACTATGACATTGAAAATATATCTCCCATAATTATGCCTGCCACAAAAATCCAAATATTCATTACAGTATGTCGTCTCTAAAGCGACTGGTTGCTGAACTTTGAACTCAAACAAACGTGACTCGAGGTGATAAATCTGTCGCTTCTACTCTCTGGTATAAGCAGAGCCCAGGCTATGTGTCTGCTATCCAACAGGTGTATCAGTTCGAATACCTGGTCACAGTGGGAGGTCCTACTTCAATGGAGGATGAAGTGTCAGCTCTCTATCTCTTCTCTAGTGACAATTAGTTCTCATATCCCCCGTTAAAATGAATTCCATTTGTTCAATGTTATGGGGGATATGTTCCTTCTTCAGAGATGTCCTTATGAATTTTACAATTTTCTCTGTCACACAGTGGTATGGCCATTCCGTCAAAGTGCGCCAGGACCGGTTTATCAGTAGCTGGCCACATGTTTCCTGTGCTACAGTCAGGAGTCTGTATGGCCCAAAAGTACTACCATAGCTTGCAGCGTCTCCAGCCTTGTCTCTCATCGAGAACATTTGGGACAACATTTGTCAGCAATTGCAAAAGGAGTGGTTCCGGATAATTTGCATACCAAAGTGCATCCAGTGTGGTAGTACATTTCTCGGAAACTCAACAATATCCTTTCGGATAGTTTGCCAAAGTGTATAAAAATTGTTTTATTACATATATAAATGAGAGGTCTTCAGTCCTCCAGCATCTTCTGTGTTTTCGGTTAGAATAAAAGACAGCGCTTGGTTCAAAGCACTACCTCAATTGAATGCCCAGCCATGAACCCTCTTGATACTACTGGAGCTGACACACACATTGTCAGTGTCTGTGTGCTCTCATCATTACACTCTCCTGTTAGCATCAGTAGCCTGCTACTGTGTGCAGCGAGCAACATGAAAATGCACTCTCACTGACACTGAGTGTACTCTCAGCTAATGCAGTATTACTGGGCCAAAGGCTGGGGATTCGATGCAAGCAGCGCTTAAGCTGGGTTCACACATAGCGACAGCGACAACGACGTCACTGTTACGTCACCATTTTCTGTGACGCAACAGCGACCTTGTATGTCGCTGTTATGATCGCTGCTTAGCTGTCAAACACAGCGACGCAGTAGCGATCATAACGTCGCTACATGTGCAGAGAGCAGGGAGCCGCGCACACTGCTTAGCGCTGGCTCCCTGCTCTCCTAGCTACAGTACACATCGGGTTAATTACCCGATGTGTACTGCAGCTACATGTGCAGAGAGCAGGGAGCCGCACACACCGCTTAGCGCTGGCTCCCTGCTCTCCTAGCTACAGTACACAACGGGTTAATTAAACCGATGTGTACTGCAGCTACATGTGCAGAGAGCCGGAGCCGGCAGCACAGGCAGCGTGAGAGCGGCGGAGGCTGGTAACGAAGGTAAATATCGGGTAACCACCTTGGTTACCCGATGTTTACCCTGGTTACAGCTTACCGCAGCTGCCAGATGCCGGCTCCTGCTCTCTGCTCGCTTCATTTCGTCGCTCTCTCGCTGTCACACACAACGATCTGTGCATCACAGCGGGAGAGCAACAATGAAAAAAATGAACCAGGGCTATGTGTAACGAGCAGCGATCTCACAGCAGGGGCCAGATCGCTGCTCAGTGTCACACACAGCGAGATCGCTAATGAGGTCACTGCTGCGTCACAAAAACCGTGACTCAGCAGCGATCTCAGCAGCGATCTCGCTGTGTGTGAAGCACCCCTTAAGCTGGGTTCACACTAAACGACAGCGACAACGACGTCGCTGTTACGTCACCATTTTCGGTGACGTAACAGCGACCTTGTAAGTCGCTGTTATGATCGCTGCTTAGCTGTCAAACACAGCAGAAGCAGCGATCATAACGTCGCTGTGCTACATGTTCAGAGAGCAGGGAGCCGCGCTTAGCGCTGGCTCCTTGCTCTCCTGCAGCACACATCGGGTTAATTAACCCGATGTGTGCTGCAGCTACATGTCACAGTTCAGAGAGCAGGGAGCCGCGCGCACTGCTTAGCGCTGGCTCCTTGCTCTCCTTGCTACAGTATACATCGGGTTAATTACCCGATGCATACTGCAGCCACATGTCACAGTGCAGGAGCCGGCACTGGCAGCAAGAGCGGCGGAGGCTGGTAACCAGCGTAAACATCGGGTAACCAGGGAAAGGTCTTCCCTTGGTTACCCGATGTTTACGCTGGTTACAGCTTACCGCAGCTGCCAGTGCCGGCTCCTGCTCGCTTCATTTCGTCGCTCTCTCGCTGTCACACACAGCGATGTGTGTGTCACAGCGGGAGAGTGACGACCAAAAAATGAAGCTGGACATTCAGCAACGACCGGCGACCTCACAGCAGCGGCCAGGTCGTTGCTGGATGTCACACACAGCGACAGCGACGGGACGTCGCTGCAACGTCACAGAAAATGGTGACGTAGCAGCGACGTCGTTGTCGTTGTCGCTGTGTGTGACACCAGCTTTAGAAGTGAACATTATCAATGAAGATAAGGGGAAGATAGAGGATGCAATTTAAGGGGGTGGAGGGTGCAGTGCTGCTCTTTTTAATATTTACTTCTGGCTGCAACCGAAGCTGCCAACACCTGATTGGGGGGATGACCCCCCACCAATCTGATATTGATGACATACCTTAAAGATAAAGATATTGTAGTAGTGGACCCACAAGAAGAATCATATCTACTATATATAGGGACCTACTGCATATTTGCTTGATCACCCTGTAAACACTAGGACTAAATGGGAGGCAGAGATAGATGGGATCACTGATGAGGTATGGGATAGTGTTTTGGAATACATACCGAAATTATCAATGAGTGAACCAGCAAGATTATCCCACCTCTTCGTGGTGCATAGGGCATATAGATCCCCACTAATTATGTGTAAAATGGGATTGAGGAGTAACTGCGACTGTCCTAGATGTAACGGAGAAGGTGCCGGCATTTTCCACATGATGTGGATGTGCCCCAGGTTGGCACCCTTTTGGATAACTGTTCTTAATAGAATGGAAGGAGCTTATAGATGTAAACTTCCCAGACAACCCCTGGTCTGTCTTCTAGGTTACGTGGAGGAAATTAGAGTAGACAACAATTTTAAAATAGTGATAGCCAGACTGCTGTATGCGGCAAGGAAGGTAATTGTCAAACACTGGATGCAGGGGGACCCACCGACTAGAGGAGAATTTGTCGCATATGTTAATCATATTGTTCGAATGGAGAGATGCATATATGGGAAAAGGAAACAACTTGCACTTTTTGATAGATTGTGGAATCCGTGGTTGCAATATGGATAGATATTAGAGTTAGGAGATGTTGGACTAGGGGCAGAGATAGTTAGTTCTATACATTCCAATATATGCTATTGAAGGGTTAAAATGTAAAATCTTTGATATTGATATGGGTAATATTTACGCTGAGGGGGGAGGGGATGTTGGGGAGGAAAAGTTTATAGTTCTGCTCGTTATTGTTGAATGTTTTGTATACCTGGTGTAAAATAAAAATTTATCTGATTAAAAAAAAAAAAGATAAAGATATCTTGTAGCCTGATAACTTTTCTAAATTCCTATAAAGAACATAAAACTACAAAGACACCAAGAGCCAGATTCATTCTTTCTGTATTTTTTAGGTCACTTTTTTTTTTTTTCAAAAATAACTTGGTACTCAAAATGATTTGGCAGATTATATTCCATTTATTCTCTTGCAATGCAACAATAATGACATTTCGGTTCAACAATAAGATGTTATTCAGATATAAGGATTGCATTTGAATATAAGGAGATAAGTAGATGAGTGAGAGTTACGGAAAAAGCAAATCCGCTGTGGGAGAAGAGCAGATTTGCCTTTTCCGCAGCACTAAGATTTTTTCTCGGGACCATACTTGCACATTATCAGGAGTGATGTGTTCTATATTACTTTTCTCTTTTTGTCTTATTCTTGTGGTATTCATTGATGGTTTTTTGTGCAAAATTCTTCAGAATGGCGCACGTTGTTCATGAGTTTTGCTCACTTTAAATTGGTTTTTGACTTGTTTTTGGCAACTTTTAAGACTTAATACGTACACGTTGTGTTAAAATCATGATAAATTTCCGTAAAAATTTCAGCCGTACATAGAATCAATCCATATGGAGACTTTTTAAAAAGTCGCAACTGATAAATCAGATGCTTACAGCAAGATGGAATTGCAGCTGTATATTGCTCAGGCCAAAAAACTACTACTACTCCAGCAATATATAGTGTAGGGACCTACAAGCATGAGGTTCCCGTGACGAGGGTTGTAGGCTTCCGTCTTATGGCCATAAAGCTAACAAAAACCTCATATATTTTTTTTTTTTACAGGATACAGCCAGGCCCCTTTTTGTTAGGCCTTGCTATTAGAGTTTCTGTCCCTACATAGCGCGCAGTGGGGGTACGGCTTGGCAGACGCCTGATCTATTAGTATGGGCGTCACCTAATAGGCTGCGGGTTTGTGACTGTGCGTCTGCTAGTGTGAACAGTGCTCTATGCAAGCCACTAGTGTGCAGTTTTACCATCCAGCCATCACCTTCTCCATTTTTGGAAGTGAGTGTGAATGGCTCCACCTGCACCTGTGTTGCCTCCACCTAGTGGGGGTTTAGCTGTATCCTGCTGGAGTAGTAGTAGTTTTTTGGCCTGAGCAATATACAGCTGCAATTCCATCTTGCTGTAAGTAATGGTATTCTTTTTTGCTTTTTTATATGATAAATCAGATGTAAAGAAATACCATGAAAAAAATATGGTCATAATCTGACATAAAAAACAAGCCAACACGTATAAAATGGACTTCAAAAAAGGCGCAAATTAAAAGAATAGGCTACAAATAAAAAAATCACCCAACACTAGACCGAAATGAATAAAATACAACTTGGTTGGAAAAAGCAAATGTCTGAAGTTGAAAGTTTTGATCTATACTATGCCTAGCTTCAAGTGGAAAAGAGAAGCACAACTATGCAATGTTAAACCCAGCTATTAAGTGTAATGATGCCACATGAAACTCTTCCCTGTGAAAAAGAGCCAATCTATGGGGAGAAAACACCAAAAGGAAATAGAAAGAAACTGTTGAGAAAGAATGTCACATTCATGGGCTTCTCCACTGATTCACCGCAAATTATTCAAGGACTCTTTGAACTATGTAATGTGACCTGCTAAGCACATTTCAGTCATGAAATCGCAGAAAGTGAGTGAAAGCAGAATTCAGCACTTGCCAATTAGACTTTGGTCACAACACTAGTAGACTAGACCTTTAGTTGACCCTGGCAAGGTACAACAGTTGTCAATGTATGGTTCACAGGATCTTACGATGACCTCCCGACAAAAGTGTAAGCACTACCCAATTTTAATACCGCTGAAAATGTAAGTAGAGTGTTTAGAAATAGAAAGGAATATACTAATCATCATGAAATTGTAACAAGTATGGTTGATGCCACTGTGTAGGACATGGCTGGTACCATTTTTGGTCTTTTTCACAAGAGAGTGTTAGTTAGTTTAGAGTGTTTGTCATCTTTGTGCTGCCAGTTTTTTTTTCACTGATGACATATTTTACACGTTATAGTCTTAGAGATTACTCACATGTCTTTTGGATTTTTTTGGCTGACCAATCCACACAAAAAAAGAACAGAGATATCTAACTTCACCAAAAAAGTTTAGGAGAACCTCTACGTTTTTTGTTCGTCAAGAAAAATAGATGACACATGGATCAAAAAAGTGGACAGGCAAACCAAAAAAATAGATGAAAAACAAACCAACACACTGATGAAAAACAGGTTTTGGAGGGAATAAAAAAAAAAATAAACTGATGTGTGAGGAAGACCTTTAGGGAACTTTGATAAGAGGCAAGGATCTCCTGCTCAGGACCTTCATCTGTTAGCCAGAATTGCATGGGCTGCAGAGAGCCTTTATAGAGAACTTGTACAAGTATCAAATTTCAGTAAAATTGTTTTTTTATTGTCCATGTGGTGATCCCGTTTCATTAGGTACGCTTCCTTTTTTGTACAATTGCACTTCTTGTACCTAGGAGATCTCACTGTTTTTGGTGGTGCCATCCCTTCTTTCCTTCTTACTGCCTTTATAGAGAACTTATCACATTCGAAAAGAAAGCAGATAATAGCTTTTAATAGAGGCCGTGTAATACTTCATTTCCCCTATGGTGGCAGTGCATGGGAATGGTAGACAGCCGATAGCGGAGAGTCCTAGTAGCAAGACTCTATGTGGCCAGCTCATCATGGAGGACAACTTCTAGCACAATGGTATATTCCACAGTGCACAACCCTTTTAAGAAATAAAAGAAATAACCACACTGTGACCACGAAATATACTGAATAACGTATAATTACTCTAAATCTTTAAATAATTCAGTATATCTGAAAAGGTAAGGCAGAGAGTTTAAGAAATTGAACAATTCATTGGCTACAGCCGTCACACGTCGATACAAGAAAATACGCAAAGACCAGTGAAACCATCAGAGCGGCAGCAGCAGGGGAATTAACAGACGAGGACTGTTTGCTTTTATTCTTTTAGAACCTTTTCTGTAGCTAATTTAATTTCTTCGACAACTCCTTAAACCTGTTAGAGAAGAGACAAGCTAATTTCTTTTCATAAATCCCAATAAATTTCAAGCAATGGAATAGTTAAGGAATCTTTCATGGGTTAAAAATATCACCACGCTAACAATTTGCCAACAATATTTCAATGTTAATAATGAAACAATGTCTTTATTATGTGGTTATAGATATTTCTCTATTAAGCTTCATTAATGTTCTAACTCTCACAAAAGATCTTTCTCCATGAGAGAAATTAGCTAATTGCTTTCACAGGGACGTGAAATAAGCACCCTGAGTATTGTGTACATCCAAATACACATACACATGCTGAAACCATACATGTTTTTGAGCGTTGGTCTATCTATCCATCTATCCACTCATGCATCTATCCATCCATCCATCCATCAACCTATCCATCCATCCATCCATCCATCTATCCATCACCTTATAACTGTATCTATCGGTATTGTATCTATCTGGCCATACATGTGTTTTGCAATTATAGCGTTACATTCTATTTAACTGCCCCCTCCCTCGCTTGACAAGTGGTAATGGATGTCCTGATATATCTGTGTACATACAGAATTCTTAATTCTGCAGCGATAATGATAGGCTATTGAAACAGAAGGTAATGATAAAAAATGCAGAGCTTCAGCTTTCAAAAATAGCCTAAGTGACCTCTTACAAAGCTCTGACCACTACTGTATGCAGGAGGCAGGAGGCAACCCCTGTGAAGAGTGAATTCTGGCAAAGTTCTCTCTTCACAGATGATGCACAGCTTAAGCTATAATGAGTTTTTGGGTTACAAATGCTGAACGCATTAATATTCCTTGATGATAATTATCACAGTATAAGCACCTTTCCCAATGTGAGTAGCATAAAGCAACTGAAGCAGCATTTTTACTACATTTGAAACAAGCTGGAAAATGGGATTTTCTCCTGGTCCCTAACCCATGCTGCCCCCTAAACAGAGATCAAGATACATTAAGTCTTGCATATTAAATATCATTTACAATATTCGTATAATCACTAGCTAGGAGAGAAGCGCTGCGTGCCTAGGATGGCATGGCAGGCGTATTTCTTTTAGATTTCATAAAGTGATGTTAATGCTCAATGTATTAATGACTTATTAGACAAATCATTTAATTTTAAGTTATGTACTACCTAAGATGTGCAGCAGATTGGGGGAGTCCCAGTCTTAAGCCTCCCACCGACTGCTAAAAAGTCGCTCTGTGGCGCACTCATCAGGAGGCCATGTTCGCTGGGTAGGAAATGGCTTCAATAGAAAGTCTATGAGCCCATACTCATAGAAACAGAGAAAGCGGGATCAATTTGATTTTCCTTCTCACTTGGACTAATGGTGATGATATCATTGCCAACTATTATATTTTTTTATTAACTACTTTACATCTAAAGTTAAAAAAATAAAGCACCTTTGTAACTCTTCAATAAAAATATATTTTTTTGGGGGTCTACACTTCCTATGCGATCCTATGACCGCTAATAATCTGTAAGTATCGTAATCCTCCTTACCATCTTCCCCCTACTTTTTGGTAATCTGCCTAATGTGGTCTGTGCTTGCAAAAATGGGACAGATGGAAAGGAATATGACCCAACTATTAAACCTCATAATTCTCCATCAAACACCACCACACCCAAAAGCACTCTAGAGATTGGTTGGTGACTGGCTTATGCAATCTTTATCTATCCTCTATTTCTTCAAGATGGCTGGAACATCATTGTAAATAAGCACCTGTACCTTGTCACCCCCACCTCATTGTAGATCGTAATCATTTACGAGAAGGATTGTCTTTATTTTTGCTTTTATTATTGTATCTTCTATAACTGTTACTTATGACTGTTGAATATGAACCTCAGGATCTGTAGCTGTTGGAGATTTTGAGAAATAATACTTGTAAAGTTGTTTCTTTAATTTTAAACGTGCAGGCTGAATTCTCTAGTAGGTGCTTTACCTGGACATGTTGTGAAATATAGCTACTCTTGGACAATTTTGTTGCATACACCACATGAAGACTCATCCATAATGGGGTTGTCCACTCCTAGGACAATCCCCTTCTTATTCCACGTGTTTCCCAGAATTAAAACATAACAGCTTATACTCACTTCTGGTGGGGACGCGGTTCCAGTGGTGTCTCGGCTCCCGTTCTCGAGGCTGCAGCTGAAGGCAGGGAGACAGAAGCTGGTGGTGATTGTATGCGGGGCTCGCGTGATGAATCTCAAGTGAGCTCCAGGAACGTGAGCCCAGAAACTTCTGTAACCACACCACCACCAGAGGGGAGTATAAGCTTTTTGATTTTAATTTGGGGAAACATGTGGAATGAGAGGATGCCCTAGTAGTAGACAACCCCATTAACAGTAGGATACATAATTCTGAAATTTGTTTGTAGTCTATAATATAAAACTCATATCTACTACTATTCATAGTGATAGGTAGACACTATATACTGAATATTACAGCTGGTTGAAGTGGTTTGCTCAGATCATGACCCAGCACTTCAAGTGCAAGTATCAAAACAGTTTTAATGCCACCCATGCCATTTTATTGTAATCCATAGGGCACTATTCCAGCCTTTCAGCCTGATACTTATGCTTGTGTATGTTTCGGTTATACCCAAAGCAATCAATTTCTTTCTATATTTCCCTGTATAATTCTCTAAAGTGTTATTACTTTAGAATGAAGAACAAGTAGGTCCTGCCGAGTGGTACTTTCTATCAAGCACTACTTTACATAAACTTAGCTAGCAGTATCCTATGGGAATAGGGTCTCCATGCTGAATCGTATTAGCTACCTTACACCCAATGTAAATGATGAGCCGTTTACACTAATTCTGGTACACGCCGGTACTCCGCCCCTCCATTACTCATTTCCGCACTTTTGTGGAATCTTGCCGACTTTGATGCCATTTGAAAGCAAACTGGAATGATCATGCACTTGTTTTGCTTTCATTTGTTGACTTTCATTTTTGGAAATCCTAAAAAGCTCTTAGAGCTAATGAACTAATATATGCAAACAAGTAGTCCTTTTATAAATTATTTCGCCAAAGAAACAGACAAACATTTCAATGGCTCTTCATTAGCAAACAAATCTACAAGTGATATTTTAATGCATGACTTTATTCCGGCTCTGTGGGGACCGTGGTGGAGTGTGATGTACAGTACTGAGAAAGGCATCATCAGCTACAACGTCCCAGGGCTCCCTCCATTGAGGACGACGCTGCCTCTGCTTAAAGAGTGCATTTAATTGACTGATAGACAGTAGACTCTTTGTTCACAGAAGACAGCAAAGTAATGGTTGCTTGAAAATCGTACCATCTACGGAGTCTCCTGAGACGAGTAACAGGGGGATGTGTCAGGAATAAATAAATAATCTAATTATTAAGCTACTTCCTGTCAAGTTAACTCCAATTTGTTGGCTTTTGAAAGCAACAAAACGAGGCATTTTTCCTCATTATGCTCTTCTTTTTATACTACTGGTAATCGCAGGCAGATTAAAGGGTGCTTGATTATGGGGTTTTTTTTTATAACAAGGATCTGAAAAGCAGCCAAGAGAGCTGGAAAAAAAAAGCCGCTCGGGTTAGACAAAATTTCATGCTTGTCTCCCTTCCAGCTACCTAACAGCCCACACTGCTGCCCCATACAGTGATGCCAGCTGTACGGCAAATGCGTACCTCTCCAACTGAGGCCTACCAGGCCATAGGCTTCATCCTGAGAGCTGTGAGATACCTTGCAATCTTGGCAGGTGTCTACTGCTGTCATAGGCATAATTTTAAAGGTGACCTACGAAACCCCATCAGTGCACCAAATGCAACAATATGAACAGCTGAAGCTCGACACCCACTGTCCATATTGACTTCAGTTCTCTGATTAGACTGCAGATAAAACACAATTTAGCAAAAGATCTATGTTACGAACTCATTTTTTTAAGCTGTACGGCAAAATGATTTCAACAACTAATAAAAAAAAAAAACAAGAACGCAATCAAATGACATACATTGACATAACTACGCGAAACATTGCTATAAGTGCAGTGTACAGATTGGGTTTCTATAATAATAGATGTCAGATCATTCCATTTTACATTAATTCGTTTTTGTTCAAGTATCTGATCTTCTACCTTTCAGATATTCCAGCATAATAAGCCATGTTTGTGTTATACCAAGAGATCAAACTAATCAACTCGATTCAGAATCCAATGATGAGATGCATTCCCATTGGATTTAAAGTCAGGTTCGTTAATGAAAACAGTCAGAATCTGGGGAATTGTGATGTAAAAAATGTAAAGTGTTACAGCTTTGTCACACATCCCTAAACTACAGAATGCAAATAATATGTATTACTGAAGTGCTGGGACATACTGATATCATCAATACACCTGGTATTTGTCACCCACAATACAGCTGATATTTAGTTATTTTGCTCACTTATATAGCGCTTTAAAGATATCATCACTGTCCCCATTGAGGCTCGCAATCTAAATTCCCTACGAATATATCTTTTCAGTGTGATTAGGAAACCAACACAAACACGTAGAGAACATACAAACTCCTTACAGATATTGTTCTTGGGGGGGATTTGAAACCAGGATCCCAGCACTAGAACCAATATCAGTAGGCATCTTGATAAAAATATGAGATGCTAAGCACCTCCCTCAGAGAATTTAGATGATCGAGGCAGCAGAAACTCTCATATCAGATAAACGTAACTTGTCATGTTCCCTATGCCCTACAACCCAGCAACATTGATACCTGTATGCTGAAATTCCCTCCCTAACCAGTCCTGTGTAACGCTATTCACTAATATGAATGTTTAAAAAAACTACTTAGAAACCTCGCTGTCCCTATGGTAATTAGGGTCTTGACTAGTCGTAAGGGTGATGTTTTCCCAGACTAGTTGGCCTTCTTCCATGTTATCATGCCTCTGTGAGCATGATAACATGATTTTCAGGAGCTGGCGTCACTACCAGGTAATTTTAAGCTTGCGCATGCGCACCGCTCATTTTAGTCACGTCAATGCGCCTCAGAAGAAGGGTGGATGATTCCTCGCTTCATTAGGTGCACTGCGCATGACTGTAAGTTCAGAAGACTGCCCACGTACATGTCTTCTGAATTTCTGGTCATGAGTAGTGCGCTTAATGGAGCAGGGAAGCATACACCCGGCTCCTGAGGCGCAACAACCCGACCAAAATAAGCCACGCGCATGTGTGAGATTTCCAGGAGCTAGTGGTGACACCAGCTTTTATAAACCATGTTGTCATGCCCACAGAGGTGTGATAACACTGAAAGAGGGCTGATTAGTCAGAGGAAACAACACCCTTGCGACTAGTCAAGGCCCTAATTACCATAGGGAAAGCAAGGTTTATAAGTTGTTTTTTTTTCAACATTCATATTAGTGAATAGCGTTATACAGGGCTGGTTAGGGAGCAAATTTGGGCAAACAAGTATGATCCTGCTGGACTGGAGGGCATAGGGGATTTGACAGGTTCCCTTTAATAACTGTGCATAATAAAGTATGTTCTGTTATTGCTACTTCTTACCTCATCATCTTGATTGTTTGATATGTTATTACTTAAGCCCGCTACACACGCTTCAATATATCTCACAATCCGTCGTTGGGGTCAAGTTGTAAGTGACGCACATCCGGCATCGTTTGTGAGGTATCTGCGTGTGACAGCTACATGCGATCAGGATTGAACGCAAAACCGTTGATCGCAAACACATCGTATCATTCTCTAGAATTGAGCGTTTTGTTGCACGAACCTAGTCAATTGTAACGTGTGACATCCCTCATACGATTTTGTTGTCTGATGCTATGTGCGCAGGTGTGCGCTCTGCACCGCAGCTTAAAAAAGGTCCGCTTCAGAGCGCAGCTGAAAAGCTGCGTTCTGAAGCGCCTCACAATGTCTGTCATGCACTAATCTCTGTCAGTCCGTCACTATCTCTGTCCCTCACTCTCTGTCCATGTCAGTCTATCCCCCTCTCTCATATACTCACCAATCCCCGGCGCTGCACGGCATTCACAGTGCTCCGGCGGCTTTTACTGTTTTGAAAAAGCCGGCCGCCCATTAAACAATTTCGTATTCCCTGCTTTCCCCGCCCACCAGCGCCTATGATTGGTTACAGTGAGACACGCCCCCACTCTGAGTGACAGGTGTCACACTGCACCCAATCACAGCAGCCGGTGGGCGTGTCTATACTGTGTAGTGAAATAAATAATTAAATAATTAAAAAAAACGGCGTGCGGTTCCCCCCATTTTTAAAACCAGCCAGATAAAGCCATACGGCTGAAGGCCGGTATTCTCAGGATGTGGAGCTCCACGTTATGGGGAGCCCCCCACCCTAACAATATCAGCCAACAGCCGCCCAGAATTGCCGCATACATTATATGCGACAGTTCTGGGACTGTACCCGGCTCTTCCCGATTTGCCCTGGTGCGTTGGCAAATCGGGGTAATAAGGAGTTATTGGCAGCCCATAGCTGCCAATAAGTCCTAGATTAATCATGTCAGGCGTCTATGAGACACCCTCCATGATTAATCTGTAAATTACAGTAAATAAACACACACACCCGAAAAAATCCTTTATTAGAAATAAAAACACACACATATACCCTGGTTCACCACTTTAATCAGCCCCAAAAAGCCCTCCTTGTCCGGCGTAATCCAGGATGATGCAGCGTCGCTTCCACCGCAGCTGCATGGAGGTGACCGGAGCCGCAGCAGACACAGCCGCTCCGGTCACCTCCACACAGCAAATGAAGACAGCCGCGCGATCAGCTGCTGTCACTGAGGTTACCCGCGGCTGATTAAAGTGGTGAACCAGGGTATATGTGTGTGTTTTTATTTCTAATAAAGGATTTTTTCTGGTGTGTGTGTTTATTTACTGTAACTTACAGATTAATCATGGAGGGTGTCTCATAGACGCCTGACATGATTAATCTAGGACTTATTGGCAGCTATGGGCTGCCAATAACTCCTTATTACCCCGATTTGCCAACGCACCAGGGCAAATCGGGAAGAGCCGGGTACAGTCCCAGAACTGTCGCATATAATGTATGCGGCAATTCTGGGCGGCTGTTGGCTGATATTGTTAGGGTGGGGGGCTCCCCATAACGTGGAGCTCCCCATCCTGAGAATACCGGCCTTCAGCCGTATGGCTTTATCTGGCTGGTTTTAAAAATGGGGGGAACCGCACGCCGTTTTTTTTAATTATTTAATTATTTATTTCACTACACAGTATAGACACGCCCACCGGCTGCTGTGATTGGGTGCAGTGTGACACCTGTCACTCAGAGTGGGGGCGTGTCTCGCTGTGACCAATCATAGGCGCTGGTGAGCGGGGAAAGCAGGGAATACGAAATTGTTTAATGGGCGGCCGGCTTTTTCAAAACAGTAAAAGCCGCCGGAGCAGTGAGAAAGCCGTGCAGCGCCGGGGATCGGGGATTGGTGAGTATATGAGAGAGGGCTGCTAACTTCAGTTACTCAGGAGATTAGCGGTCACCGGTGAGTCTTCACTGGTGACCGCTAATCAGGGCGCGACACAGACAGAGCCGCAGCATGACAATGAAGTCGGGTGAAGTTCACCCGAGTTCATTCTGACAGTGCGGCTCTGTCTGTGTCTGCTGTCATCTGCCATTCAGCTCTGCTACATGGCTGTCTGTGTCTGCTGTTAGCGGCCATGTAGCAGAGCTGAATGGCAGATGACATAGTAAAAACGCATCCCTACACATTACACACGCTTGGCAAGTCAATAAATAAAAAAAAAAAAAGGTGCTCAATGCATACGTCACAGAACACATGATCTAAAGGATCGCACACAAAATTGACCAATTTAACATAGACTACTAACGCTCGTGTGACAGCAAATGAACGACCAACGTGAAATCTCATAGATCCCGTATGCAACCTGGGCGTGTCACATCGCAAATGCGATTGTACAACTAATTGCAACGTGTAAAGTGGGCTTTAGACAAGAATATTGAAAAAAAACCAAACCAAACACTGCGTCTCTGACAAGTTGAATAAGTGCTCTCAGGTTTTCATTTGTTTCACAAGAGAATAAAGATGAAGGGTTGTCTTCTCTCCATTAAAGCACCCGTCACATTTAGCGATACCAGCGATCCCAAAAACGATGTGACCTGATAAGGATCGCTGGTAAGTCGCTGGGAGGTCACTGGTGAGATGTCACACAGTCAGACCTTACCAACGATTCAGTAACGATACAGGTCGCCGTAGCGACCTGTATAACGATCTCTGCTGTCATTGGGACCCTGTCACACAGTGTGAAACATAGCGATGCGTCCTGCCCAGCAGGACATCACCTTTGAAGAAAATGGTCCAGGACATTCAGCAACGACCGGTGACCTCACAGCAGGGGCCAGGTCGTTGCTGGATGTCACAAATAACGAGATCACTGTTGCGTCACAAACACCGTGCCTCAGCAGCGATGTCGCTAGCGATGTCGCTTAGTGAAACGTGGCCTAAGGGGTACTTTACATGTTGCGACATCGCTAGCATCGGCTAGCGATGTCGAGCGCGATAGTACCCGCCCCCGTCGCACATGCGATATCTGGTGATCGCTGCCATAGCGAACATTATCGCTACGGCAGCTTCATATGCACATACCTTGTCGGCGACGTCGCGGTGACCGCCGAACAATCCCTCCTTCAAGGGGGAGGTTCGTTCGGCGTTACAGCGATGTCACTAATCGGCCGGCCAATAGAAGCGGAGGTGCGGAGATGAGCGTGACATAACATCCCGCCCACCTTCTCCCTTCCGCATTGCCGTCGGGACACAGGTAGGGAGATGTTTGTCGCTCCTGCGGGTTTGCACACAGTGATGTGTGCTGCCGCAGGAGTGACAAACAACATCATACCTGCGGTCGACCCGACATTATGAAAATGACCAACGCTACACAGATCACCGATTTTCTACGCATTGCGATCGTTTATCGGCGCATCTAGGATTTACACGTTGCGAGGTCGTTACCGGCGCCGGATGTGCATCACTAACGATGTGACCCCGACGATATTTCGGAAGCGATGTCGCAACGTTTAAAGCCCCACTTAAGGATACAAATCCTCACAATCTACGGCTTACCGGGGGCACAATGCTGAGATCTCAACCAGTCAAGATATATCATAAAAAATGATATGGAGGACACTCTGTTTCCCAACTGCCCATTACCACCGGAGCTTTACAACTCTGGGTAACTTGTGATTATAAAACTCACAATTTAAAACTAAGGATTATTTGAGTTTCCAGAATATATTTCACTTTTATCTTCTATTTTATTGTATTCCCACAATGGACATTTCTTTTAAGTGTCTTGGCTGGTATACAATTCACGCAGCCATCTGCACAGTAGGTGTGACACTGTTCGAGACACAAGTTAACACTGCAAATGAAAAATAAAAAAAATAGAAAAAAATGTTGCAATGTTTGTTATTCTGCCCAGTTTTCCTGGACCAACTGTATAAAATAAATAAAATTATCTGTGTAAATCGATGAACATCTATGAAAAACAACACCCAGCAGAAAAGAGAGCTTGCTCCATTACCTACGTTAATATCATGACAGCTGAGAAGAGATGACCTGGCCCACTTCTCATCCCTCCTGTACAGATGGCTATTAAAGGGAAAGTATCCCTTTTGTATGGTCCATGCAAAAATCCTTTATGGGCTTTTACAGATAGAAGCCAGTATTGCTCACAAGAGGGCAAGATCTCTGATAAAACGGAGCAGCACAGATTTCAGTAGTTTGTGATCCAATACGGGATATAAAATCTGAGTTCTGTTATAGCTCACAAAATTGCCAAAGTGCTTTTTAATATTTTTGGTTGCTCATTTCTAAAGCTGCACATTACCTTCCAACTCTGTTAACTAGGTTTAAACAATATCTTGTACCCTTTCATGTCTATATGTACACATCCCCTAAATTCAAAGGCTTAAACGAGCTTTTGTCCAACACAAGACTATACATAGCCATATTTTCCCTTTGCATTTCGTCAGTAGAGATATACAGTAGTAGCCTTGTAAGGTTTAGAGCCCATGCTAACATCACCATTTTCCGCTGTGTGTCGGGGTTCACTGAGTAAACTACCGATGATTCATTATTTGTGTTTTTTTTAAACAACTTTCCTTTTTTCCTTTGTGGTATTAAATGATGTTTTTGCTCTGAATTCTTCAAAATGAAGCACATGGTTTATGAATTTGCTCTAAAACAATGTTATTTCTTTTTCTTTAACCTTTTTTGCGACTCTTTAGTAAAAAATAGTTGCACATTCCACTAAAATGTTGCAAAATTTAGCATTTTTTTTTAGAAAATGTCACAAATAATCAGCTAGAAACCATCCCCATCCACAAGGGCGAACAAAAAACCCCCCCAAAGGACAAACAGAAGAACACATACACGTTGTCCACAATTTTTAGGCGATTTTTATTTTTGAGGATTAGTTTTCTAATTGAACAACTACAGTGGTATCGATATATTCAAAAAGGTTAAATGGAATCTTTCAGTAGATTTTCCTATGTAACCTGAAGAAAGCAGGAGTTAATTTCTGCTAGCCTGCCGGTTACCTTTTGGATCACATGTTGCGGGAGACCTATCACAATTAATCCCATGCTTTTTAAGATGAGGAATCTGTCTTCCCATGCCGACTATAGCTTTTGATAAAACGGTCCATGTGCTTTTGTGTTCCAAATGCTGGGGATTTACTGTGTGCTAGCTGTGTGATTAAGTTTTAATTTCCCTGTTTGTCCATATCTGTGGGTTCAACCACTCTTGACACCATCCTCCACCTGGGGTTGGGGACAGGGGGTATTAGAGAAGGGCTGTCCAGGAGCATGGCAAGGAAGGCGGCCCAGACATCTTCACCATCAGAGGTATCTCTGCGATCAGGGACCGCTAGGGTCCCCTAGCCTGAGGGCTAGATTAAGAGCCCCGGTCTCCTGTTATACCCTTACATCCCATGACACAGCTAGGAAGATAAATAAGTGGCTTAGAATTTGGTGCAGGAAGTATGGGTTTTGGTTCATGGAGAACTGGGCAGACTTTTCTGTTGGTACAAACTCTATGGTAGGGATGGGCTACACCTCAATGGGGAGAGTGCAGGTGTGCTGGCAGGAAAATAGTCAGGATCTGGGAGGAGAGAGGGTAGTTGTACAAAAAAGGGAATAAATAGAGCAGCCAGCGAGAGTGAGACAAGAATGGGTCAAGGAGGATTTAGGGGGGCTGAGAAGAAGGGGGAAGGAAAGTAGAAGATGAGTAGGAGTAATAAATGTGCCAATAGTATTCAATTTCTGCTGGCGAATGGAAGAATTCTTGCAAGCAAAATTAATAAATTGGAGACTCTTATGTCAGCCACAGATTATGATGTGGTGGGCATTTCGAAAACCTGGCTGGGCGAGAGCAATGACTGGGTGACAAAGGTGGAGCGTTACACTGCATTCAGAAAGGACAGGAAAGACAAAAAAGTGGGTGTGTATTTTTCTTAAAGAGTTTGTCCACTACTTAAACCTGTGATCCATATCTTTTTCTTCAGCTATGGCATATTTCATGGTCTGTTTCTTTTTGTTTTACTTGGACTAGCACTCCTACCATTTAGCACAGGCATTTTTAATTAGCAGGAGACTGCAAGATGGTTTCTACATTTTTTGCTATCAGTTCACAGTCCAGGAGCTTGTGCAAGGCGAGTTGTCCAGCTCCTTTCACAAGGTTTTGTGCTGTGTAGTGGCCATTGTTGTGGTGGTTTTGTGTATATCAGGCGGTGTGGCCTGAAGTCTTGGAAACTCAGCCTTGCAACATGGGTGCTGTGAGGCACCAGGTCACCTGCCCTGATGGTGCATTGTCGCTGTGGCGGTGGTTGAAGCACAGCGCCACTCCTTAAAGGTTTAAATAATTTTGGGACCCTCTGTGAGGTTTGCCATGACATGGCAGTGGACTTCATATAGTCTGATCAGAATGTTAACCAACAACCTCATGTTCAGTTGTATAATTTTTGCCTAGCGGCATTAGATCAACTTAGGAACTTATTTTTGGATGTGCAGTCCATGTCTTTTTCTTCAGCTATGCCACACTGCTTAAACATTGATGACCTATCCTAATGATAGGTCATTAATGGCTTTTTGGCTGGGGTCCGGCACCCGGCACGCCTGTCAATCAGCTGTTCTGTGTGCCAGTGGCGGCAGTAGGTGGCCGGAAATGCTCAGTTCTGGAGCTGCTTCATCTTCTGACAGGTGCCGTGGCCCGGCACTGCACATTCGTCTCCTATCCTTCAAAGGATAGGTCATCAATGTTTAAGTAGTGGACAACCTCTTTACATCTAAGTCAAGACCTATACTCAAGGATGACATTGGTAGGAGCTGCGACAATATAGAGTCAGTATTGGTAAATGGACATGGAGATGACAATAATGGAAAGCTGCTAATTGGAGTTTGCTATAAGCCTTTTAATACAGCTGAGCAGGTACAGGGTGAAATGCTGCAACAAATTAAAAATGCAGCAAATAATAGAATCTTCTGAAATCTGGTTTGTGCTAAAAACTGCAAGTTCTTATGTACAGTTCAAGACAATTACCTCACTCCGTTGGTAGATGAACCAACCAGAGAAGATAATTTGCTGGATCTAGTCCTGTAAATTAGACCAGGTACAATTTTAGATCTACAGGTTCAGGAGCAATTGGGCAGCAGTGACCAGAATATGATAAGTTTCAATGTAATACTGTATTGACTAAAACATTTCAAAGGAAAATGCAAAATTCCAAAACTTTAGCAAACTTTGATTTCAACAAAGTTAGAAAATAGCTTAATCCTGTAGAATGGGCCATTTCATGGTAACTGGGGATACCGACTATAAATGGGGCAAGTTTAAGGATATACGGTACAGTACTACTAGAATCCTGTAGAAAACTTATATACCGTATATACTCGAGTATAATCCGACCCAAGTATAAGCCGAGGCACCTAATTTTACCACAAAACACTGGGAAAACCTTTTGACTTGACTATAAGCCTAGGGTGGGAAATGCAGCAGCTACTGGGAAATTTCAAAAATAAAAATAGATACCTATAAAATGTTATGTGCCCAATTCGTATGCCCTGTACTAATGTGCCCCACCCTTGTGCCCTGTACTAATGTGCCCCACCCTTGTGCCCTGTACTAATGTGCCCCATCCTTGTGCCTTGTACTAATGTGCCCCATCCTTGTGTCCTGTAATAATGTGCTCTGTACTAATGTGCCCCATCCTTGTGCCCTGTACTAATGTGCCCTATCCTTGTGGCCTCTAGTACCCTGTATCCGTAGTAATGTGCCCCATCCGTATGTATATATATATATATATATATATATATATATATATATATATATATATATATATATATACTGTATGTGTGTGTGTCAAAAAATTGCAATCAATAACTTATCATATCAAATAATAGATCCTATAGAAATGTATATATATATTAGTAAATGTCAGTGCCTTAATGATTCAATCATGGAAAAAAGAAGCTTTTTTCATTTTTTTTTAGAAAACCAAAATATTTGAAAATTACAAAATGAAACATATTACTATCCGAGCAAACAAGAGAATACAAACAGTCTTTACTGTAACTGACATGATTTTAATTGCCTGGTAGCAGCAGTGAACTATCAACAATTTAATAATTTGGCTTTTTATCATCTTATTTGTCAGACAGATGAGCCCACAATAGCAAATGTGCTCCTCCATTGTGCACAGTGAGTGGTTTGCAGTGTGCCCGCTACGTTTCATGAGACAGTTGTTTGGAGCGATCTGGAACACACATGTATCTTATGGGATTTATGCTCTAATCATAATGCCAGCCCCCACAGAGAAAGATTCCTTCATGACTAAAATAGATAATTAGAGGATGGCAATTATTGGTCAAAAGTTATCAGACTGAAAACAAATACGGCTTGACAATGTCAGGCTTATCTCATCATTAAACGACTGGAAATATTTTAAAGTTTATGTGCTAAATATAATATAGTTTGTGAATAGCACATTTTGTAATACGCGCAGAACATAAAAACATATAAAATGGTCAAATTTGAAAAAAAAAGGAAAAAAAAAGCACGCAATGAAGCTTCTGAACGCCTCTCTCAACGTTGGAACTGGCTCATTGGATTGATTATAGAAATAAAATAATGAATATAACCCCTTTTCCTCTTAGGTTACATTTTAAGTCTACAGAGAAGTACGCAATTCACAACAGATTCACGCGGGAACTGAAAATACAACAGCCATGGAAATACATTTTGTCCAGTTCGTATGCGGCTCTTCCGGCTCTTGATGCAATACAGTCCTGAATGTTACACGATCCATCTGGTTTTAAGTATTGCATCCATGTCAAAGACACGTTCCACAGCCACAGTATTAGACTGCATTCACACATCATTTTACACATCCACTTCTTAAATGTACAGCACACTGACTCATTAGTTTTGATGATCCAACACACATTTGTTCTAAAAATTAATCTGGTTATCCATTCTGTGAGACAGAGCATGTCCTATTCTCATCAATTCAGAAGATCATACTCAACCATTAAAGTCTATAGGGATGTAAGCATGGTTGGGGCAGTAGCCGTGGTTGTTGAGGGACTCTGATTACTCAACCAGGCACACAACAGGAAAGGGTGGTTGTGGTTGAGTGTGTATGGAGGCTTTACACATGGGTGGTTGTGGTTGAGTGTGTATGGAGGCTTTACACAAGGGTGGTTGTGGTTGAGTGTGTATGGAGGCTTTACACAAGGGTGGTTGTAGTTGAGTGTGTATGGAGGCTTTACACATGGGTGGTTGTGGTTGAGTGTGTATGTAAGCTTTACACAAGGGTGGTTGTGGTTGAGTGTGTATGGAGGCTTTACACAAGGGTGGTTGTGGTTGAGTGTGTATGGAGGCTTTACACAAGGGTGGTTGTGGTTGAGTGTGTATGGAGGCTTTACTTTGTTGCACCGGTACTTCTTGGCCGCAAGCGGGCTACTTATCATCTGATGCACATGTTCAAAGTCATTAAAGGGACTCTATCACCAGGTTTTTGCCACCTAATCTAAGACAGCAGCAGCATAATGTACTCACCTTCTCCAGCAGCAGTGGGGAGTCGGCAGGACCGGAGACCGAAGATCAGCACCACAGACAGCGACGCCAGGGACAGGTGAGCAGAAAGTTCCCGTTCTCCGTGTGTTATCACGGATAACACACGGAGAACACATGTAGCCCATAAACACAGCTCACAGAGGGCAAAACGCACCTCTGACATGTCCGTGAAAAACCACGCACGTTTTGTGTGAAAGAGGCCTAAAGGTGATATTGACATGAATTTCTCACCAGATGTCAGTAACATTCAATCCACACAGGCAAATAAATCAAACCTAGATGCACTCACTTCCTGTTGATTAATTAGTTTGGTCTGAAGGCGGAGAGAAGGAAGCCAGCCCTGAGTGGACAAGGAGCTGGTATGATGTCACAACCGCATGTGAGGCCTGATACTGCAGGAATGGCACCGGTATGTTAGTGGAGTACAGGCTTTATTATATTACCTGGGGAAAATGTGCAATCAGAAGGAGTTGTCCTAGTAGTGGATAACCCCTTTGAGAAGGGAAAACAAAAATCAAATGTTAAACTAACAATTCGTTAGACCTTGTAAGCTTCATGGTCATTTTGTGATAGGAAATTTAACACCAGCCACTCACAAGCCACACATTCATTAATAAGTGAAAAATATTGCGGATATTAGTTATATTTAGCATACACTAACACAAACTTCACTGGATCAGCTCTTCATTACTACTACGTGTCCTGCGGTTCACACCAAGAGGATTACATTAATACTCGTCTGCTCTTCATTAACCAAGAGTGTTTGTTTTGGGAAATAAACTTGAAAAACCAAGGCACAAGAGAAGCTTCGGCATACTACAAGAAAGAAGATGCGTGAATCCATCCTTTATACTTTGATCTATTATCAAACAACAAGGCAATGGACTAAAGACTGTGTATTTATTGGAAAACTAATACATTCAATGGTTAATTAGCAGTGTGTATATGAAATTAGTCATGAAAAAATGTCTTTAATAAAGTGCCTAAAACCTTAGGAGTTCTCAAATGATAAAACACACTTGTTAGCTTATTAACAAGAAACCACTTCATTGAATTAGTAAAAAACACCAAGTAATTACTATCCCCAAGCATGCCTTAAGCAGAGCTTCTGCTGTGTTGTGGCCACGATAAGGAGATGGTATTCGTAAATTAAAGTCTTGAAGAAAACTTCTGAATTAAAAATAGTCGTCTTAGTATAGCTTTTCTCTGCCACCTTCATACAAAAATCTCAGCAATTCCTTTCAAAAGATCCAAGCTTGTATAGCTTCCTATGGACACTTCTTTATTTCAAGACCACCTCTTATACACCCACATGTGGCTTTTGGGTGCATGATTTATACACTATTCACCACACTACTACGGTATATGCACTAATACTATACTTACTAAAAACTAATTCACTATTCATCACACTATGCACACTTTCTGGCAATGAATTCTCATTAGTTCCAAAACTACACAATGAGACACATATTTGATTTTATAATCCCATATGATTAGATGGATATAAAGTGTCCCTGTCATGAGTTAGTGCCGCTGTACTGACACCTCGCACGCCATACACGTAGGCAGGAAAAATCTTCACATTCCCGGCTCGCGTAGGCGCACTTCGCTTTGCCCTGTTGCCACCAGAGCCGAAAACATAGGAGCACCTCTGTGAACCTGCAAGTTCTCTGTGCAGGAGCGAGATTTTGCCCAGCGATGTGGATGAAGCAGTTGACGTCTTCCACATCACCGGGCAAAATTTTGCACCTGTGCAGAGAACTCGCTAGTTCGCGCAGGCACACCTATGTTTTCTGCTCTGTGTAACAGGCTGCAAGGTGCTGACTCCTTGTCTGTGGAGAAGAATGAGAGAGCTGTAGGAAATGGGAAACTCCTCCCTGCCAAAGGTGGGGGCTAGAGGAGAAGGGAGCAGTGTGCGCAGGGTGTGGAGAGACAAGCTGAAGGGAGAGAGTTGGAAAGAACAGTAGAGAGCTGTTGTCGGGAGCTCCAGGAACTGTGGTCGGTAGCTCTTGCTGAGGTGAAGGCCTGCTACTAGCCAGGACATCACCCAGAGGGTGAGGAAAACCTTTTTCCCTGTTAAGGACACCAGAGGACCCCTGCAAACGACGACAACTGTGCGGAGGCACTAGGATGCTGAGGAGGTGAGAGGACACTTCTGCTTGTGGATGTTTGGATTGATCCCCTGTTTGGCGTCAAAGACCCCAGGACGACGGGACGCTTCACAGGCCTGTGACGGACTTTGCCAGGCAGTACGGTGCCTTCAGTACAGTTGTGCTTGGGTATACCCAAATTGCTTATAGTATTTGGCCATATACAGTCTCTCTGGGTGTTGTGTTACAGTTTAGGCAGATAAGTTGTACGTTGATGTGGAGTCTCAAAGATGCTCCTGCACTCACACTCATATGATTTACACCCCTTATTGCTGTGTTAGTTGTTCCAGCTTGAAGACTGTTATGCAAATCTGTTCCAGGTTGCTGTGAAACAAACTGGAGAACCTTGAGATGGCCACATCGACCCAGGAGTAAATCTCACTGTATGGTTTTGCTGTGTTCGTTTGAGGAAAGAGTCAGCATACTGTTGTATATACTTTACTTCCCTTCCCTCAAACCTGTCAGTAAAATTTAGTTGGTTAACTTTCTGCCTGTGTCTCTGATTCATGACCTGCTGGATCCCTAACACACCTCCGGTCCTTACATCTGCCCGCAACAAGGCAGAGTGAAGTGCGCTCGTGCAAACTGGGACTATATCTGTGCAGGTGCAAGATTTTGCCCGCCTTCGTGGACGGCGTCCGAAGCATTATCCATGTCAATCAGCACAGGAGGAGGGTGAAAGGAGGGACAGGAGCCGCACAATAGGACACCTATTGGACCGGACAATCTACATACAGGGCGGGAAATTTTATAAAGGTATTTATGGGGTCTACAGGGATTTCAGACCTAGGTCCATCTAGTTCAACCTTCCTCCACCAATTCTACATTTGGTCACTAAGTCACTTATAACCAACAATGTTGTGTGTACTGAGGAAATCATCCAGCCCTTTTTTAAAAAGCTGTTATAGTATCTGCCATTACTACCTCTTGTGGTAGGGCATTCCACAGTCTGACTGCTCTAACTGTAAAGAACCCTTTCCTATTTAGCTGTCTGAATCACTTTTCTTCCACTCGCAGTGAGTGCCCCCTGGTCCTTAGTATTGTCTTTAGAAGAAATAAGTCATGTGCCAGTCCTTTATATTGACCACAATATAGGCCAATAGGCCATCAAGGACTATTCTATATAAACATACCTTCTCTAACTCCTTTGCTGCCTGTGATCATCCTCTCATCATCTTACCAGTTGAATACTGCAAAGGGTTTATGTCTGGGATTGGAGTTGTCTTTAATCCCGGCTGTTAGAATAGAGTATAAGCTGTAATGTACAGATCACACCCACTACACATGTGGTTGGTATAACCCTTGTGCTCACACCGTCCTGCATTATACATTTACAGATCCACTGCATAGGAGCAGTGAAATAAAGTAATCAGTTATATTCTTATGTTTCTACTATTGTCACCACTTCTCACAGATACCACAATCCACCGTCTGCTGGCCAACAATACTACAACCTCAAATGTAGCTACGTGCCGTATGGACAAAGACAAAGCCGGCAGAAACCTCCAGTGCGGAGGTGTGGGATCATGGTTGTGGGCTGTTTAGTGCAATGCAAGCAGTAAATTAATTTCACTTCATAAATCTGGCATGAATGGCCAACTATTCAAATTACTCTCTGGCAATATGACTTTTCTAAATGTCACCACTGAATATCATAAGGGAACCTACATCTCATCTCCTTCAAGTTGCCTTCAGGGACAGCACAAAATAGATAAAAGAAGTACTTGTAATATTTTATGTTTCAGCATTTTTTAAACATATTTGGCCAACCTTTGATGAATTAAGAGAAAAAAAGTTCAATGGACTATGAATTCAGAATGTAATTTCATTTGTGATAAAGAAATTCACGAAGTCTCGATGGAAGAAACATTCGTTGTGCCATAAAAATCATTTCATCACATTCTCATCTCATGTGCTAATGACAATCTAACATTTAGGAATAGTAATTGAAATGATGTTGTAGTCAATGATGAAGTTAAAGAAAAATAAATTACCAGTTGGGGTGATTATTGACTATTGCGTTTAACGTAAAGCAGGCCGACCCACCATAGGCATATATACAGTATGTATTCAGATCGGAGTATGCGTAATGCCTACCCACTAAAAGCTATATGAGCTCTTTTGTCCTATGGTTTTTGCATATGAGACAAATGTTTCACTGTATTGGTTACTATGCTCCGTTCTATTGCTAATGTGCAGCAATGGCGATGGATGTGCTGTCTTTGTTCTTCACACCCATTTGCAAATGGATAAAAAACTAATGACAACAGTTGATCATCTATTGCCACAAGGAAATTTTTGCAGGCATTGCCAACTGTCATGGCGGTGTCAGAATCTGTGGAAACTACAGATTCTTGAACACTGCCTGCTAACTTCTCTGATGTCTGTGATCAGCACAGGGAGATTCTAGTGTTGATTCACAGGCTTATGGTTCATAGGCAAGCTAGAAAGACTTCATCTCTGCTGGGCTGCTTATTAATCTCCTTTGATCACATACTGTGAAGGAGCTAGGCATGATCGCTACCATCCCATATATGCTGCCTGGACTAGTATATTAATGCCAGCTACAGCTTCTCTATACTGGTCTGGTGAGGTAGTGTGATCCAGACTTACTGGTGGTTGTAGTACTTCATTGCTGTGGTGATAAACCTTGTTGCCATTTTATTTCTGCCTTCCTGCTTTCCTGCTCTTGCTTTCCTCCTTAATCTCTTACTGTTTGTTCCTTTGAGTCTGCAATGTTTCTGAGTGTTGGTTTTCCCCTATCCGTCTTTATCTGTGCTGCCATCACACTCCTGCCCCTTCCTTCCCTGAGTGTGAAGGAGGGGGGGGGCAGGGTTAACAGATTCGTTCTGGGAGAAAAATATTAACGCCTAGGACTCAAGCATCTCCACCATTAGGGGTAATCCTGAGGTTAGCTATAACCTAGGGTCTCTTAGTGTGAGGGACAGCATAAGAACCTCCTGTCCCTTACTATCCTGCAGTTGCATTGTGACATAGATTTACTATAAGGAAAAGATAATGCAGTGCTCGATGCTAAAAAAAAAAAAAAAAAGACCTCCTGGGAACCTGTGGCTCCCAGTTTTTACCATTTTTAATCTCCATATACAGCCATGCCTTATTTGTTTAATATTTGACATTCACAAAAAAATGATAACTATAAAAAAAATTTCAAGTGGCTGTCACAAGTGAAGAAGACTGAAGGGTGCACTTTATCAATATTTCTTTCACAGTGGTTATAATAAGTAAACAGCTAAATTAGTGAATACACATAAAAAAGCAAAACGATGACTGTGACAATAACTATATAAAAGTTTGGGGCAGTGAGAATGAGACGACTGGGATGATTTATTATTAAAATCTTATCACTGCCCCAGAAGATTACAAAAGCCCATTAGTTTTGTGCCACACAGAAACATATACAAATCATTTTGCTGTTAAGAACACTTAACTTTACACTTCATTTCCTCATTCATTAACTTTATTTTCCAACTTATTAGAGTGATTGAAATGCAATATTTTCCTTAAAGTGGCTCTGTCATTAAAATACGCTGCTCTTATTCTGTAAGGTGCATTATAATGCCACATCTGCGGAGCTATTATGCAAAAAAGGCACAAAAATAATGGGATGTTTGGATCACAGCTGATTAGATGAAATATAGGGGGTCTCATGCTTAGACGTCCTCTGAAAACATTAGGGGAGAGCTTCCTCTACCAACTTCTACGTCCTACTGCTTGTATATGTACTAAAGTTACGTTTATGACATTTTTGAAAACCCAAAAAGGACACATTTTTTCTGCATAGCCAGGATACCCATCTCCTTATATGTTAGCAAGGTCCATGCCCCTTACTATGCACAACCTCTACCAAAAGTACACAGCACAATGAAGGGGATATAGCTAGGTGGCGGGTGTCAGTACTCCACAGATATAAAAGTTAAACCACAAAAAGAGGAATTCAATTTTCCCCCCAAAATTCACAGCAAGAAAGGGCAACATTGTTTACCTGTCCAAGCCACAGAAACAAATGCACTCATGGGATGCAGCAAAACCCCTAAAAGATGGAGGCTACAGGTGCAAACACTGATGGAGCAAACCAATAAAGATGGAGGCTACAGGTGCAAACACTGATGGAGCAACGCAATAAAGATGGAGGCTACAGGTGCAAACACTGATGGAGCAACCCAATAAAGATGGAGGCTACAGGTGCAAACACTGATGGAGCAACGCAATAAAGATGAAGGCTACAGGTGCAAACGCTGATGGAGCAACCACGCACACACTACCGGTCCATGGAGGGGGTGATTGCTTAGTATTAAAATTGCACACAAATGGCTTGTATAGGGCGCCGTTACACATGTAGGTGCCCAGTGTCTGCCTTACAGCCTGTTAATGACGCCCATACTATTAGACTAGGCGGGCTGCCCAGCACTATATAAGTGCACTAGACATAAGCAATCACCCCCTCCATGGAGTGGCAGTGTGTGAGTGGTTGCTTCATCAGTGTTTGCTCCTTTTGCCTCCATCTTTATTGGGGGTTTTGCTGCATTTGTGAGTGCATTTGTTTCTGTGGCCTGGGCAGGTAAAAACTGTAGCCCTTTCTTGCTGTGGACTCCACAGATATCCTAAGTGTAGCCCACCAATACTGAAGACCCAGAAAACCTAAGGATGAAGTTCAAGTCCTAAATCAATGATTATCAGGGTAAGGCCAAATGGATCGGTTGTGCTCCGGCCACAATGTAGATGAAACTGGAGAAGGCAACTGTTCGTTGCGGATTTTAATCCCCTCATTTTGCAGGTGAACAGCTGTTTCTCCGGTAAAACTGAGCGGTCATTACAGTTATGTCGTTTTTGGCTCCACCACAGCCCTTACTACATGGCTGCCTTACCCTAAGAGTTCACAAGAAGAATGAAATCTGGAGTCTTTTAAACAAGGAGCTGAAGCCAAAAGACGAAGCCCCACTCACTCCTGAATGTCACTTTTGAAAACGGAACCACAAAGACAATGCCGCTTGGCAGGTTATTTAGCACTAAAGACGGTTGCTTTTGGCCTCAGATAGACAGACACATTTCAGCTTTTAGGTTTCTACATATATTTTCTATTGCTCAGCTGGGATTGTGCCTGCAATTACAAATGTTGGCTTACTGCTCCAATTGTAAATGCATAGCGGAGACTACATCCTCCCACCTGCATACATTTCCTTTCTGAGAATGAAATGTAAAATTCATGCAAAGCTTCAATATTTCTGTAATTAAACAATGATTCCAATAATATTTTCTAATTTTTGTTTATATATTTTTGTAGTTAATGAAAACACAAAATATATACAGTATTATACCGTATTTCCACTTAAAACAACCTCACCAGATGGACATTGACTGCTACAGTAGGTCTACCTTATGTGATTCCCACCTTTAAGAGGCATATTCTATATTTTCTTCTGTGCTCATTTCTTAATATTTCTATATAGACATCAGAGCTTTAATTTTTTGGGAAAAAGATCTTCAAATCCTCCAGGTACAGTGCCTTGCGAAAGTATTCGGCCCCCTTGAATTTATCAACCTTCTGCCACATTTCAGGCTTCAAACATAAAGATAAAAATGTTAATGTTATGGTGAAGAATCAACAACAAGTGGGACAGAATTGTGAAGTTGAATGAAATTTATTGCTTATTTTAAACTTTTGTAAGAAAGAATAAACTGAAAATTGGGGTGTGCAATATTATTCATCCCCTTTACTTTCAGAGCAGCAAACTCACTTGTTCATTGAGGATCTCTGAATGATCCAATGTTGTCCTATAAGACTGATGATGATAAATATAAGCTGTGTGTAATCAAGTCTCCGTATAAATGCACCTGTTCTGTGATAGTCTCAGGGTTCTGTGTAAAGCGCAGAGAGCATCATGAAGACCAAGGAACATAACAAGCAGGTCCATGATACTGTTGTGGAGAAGTTTAAAGCCAGATTTATTTACAAAAAGATTTCCAAAACTTTAAACATCCCAAGGAACACTGTGCAGGCGATCATATTGAAATAGAAGGAGTATCATACCACTGCAAATCTACCAAGACCCGGCCGTCCCTCAAAAATTTCATCTCAAACAAGCAGAAGACTGATCAAAGATGCAGCCAAGAGGCCCATGATCAGTCTGGATGAACTGCAGAGATCTACAGCTGAGGTGGGAAAGTCTGTCCATAGGACAACAATCAGTCGTACACTGCACAAATCTGGCCTTTATGGAAGAGTGGCAAGAAGAAATTCATATCTCAAAGATATCCATAAAAAGTTTTTAAAGTTTGCCACAAGCCACCTGGGAGACAAACCAAACATGTGGAAGAAGGTGCTCTGCTCAGATGAAACCAAAATCGAACGTTTTGGGCACAATGCCAAACGACATGTTTGGCGTAAAAGCAACACAGCGCATCACCCTGAACACACCATCCCCACTGTCAAACATGGTGGTGGCAGCATCATAGTTTGGGCCTGTTTTTCTTCAGCAGGGACAGGGAAGATGGTTAAAATTGATGGGAAGATGGATGGAGCCAAATACAGGACCATTCTTGAAGAAAACCTGTTAAGAGTCTGCAAAAGACCTGAGACTGGGACGGAGATTTGTCTTCCAACAAGACATTGATCCAAAACATAAAGCAAAATCTACAATGGAATAGTTCACAAATAAATGTATCCATGTGTTAGAATGGCCAATTCAAAGTCCAGACCTGAATCCAATCGAGAATCTGTGGAAAGAGCTGAAAACTGCTGTTCACAAACGCTCTCCATCCAACCTCACTCAGCTCCAGCTGTTTGCAAAGGAAGAATAGGCAAGAATTTCAGTCTCTCGATGTACAAAACTGATAGAGACATACCCCAAGTGACTTGCAGCTGTAATCGCATCAAAAGGTGGCGCTACAAAGTATTAACTTAAAGGGAACAAATAATATTGCACGCCTCAATTTTCATTTATTATTTTTTAGAAAAGTTTAAAATAAGCAATAAATTTCATTCAATTTCACAATTGTGTCCCTCTTGTTGTTGATTCTTGACCATAAAATTTAAATTTTTTTATCTTTATGTTTGAAGCCTGAAATGTGGGTAAAGGTTGAAAAATACAAAGGGGCCGAATACTTTCGCAAGGCACTGTAAACAAAAGTTAAATAAAAATGTTGTAGTTACCGCTGATGCAAGTGGACAAGGGGAAAGGAGGTAAATGCACCCTACTTAGACCGTGGACTCAATAATATAACGGTATAGGTAAGATCCTTGGCTCCATCTAGTGGTGGCTGTGGTTATCTAAAAGTACAATCTACTCAGCCGAGGCATCAGGAAAGCAAGTACAAGCCAAGACCATTGATTAGAGAACGGAAGACCCTTCAATCTTGGATGGGTCTTCCTTTTGCCAACATTACCAAGTAAGCACAGATCGACTCAATACATTTGCCATTTTTATAAGCCAGTGAGTAAACCAAGCTGCACTTACCTATCATGTGGTTCGCAACGTGGACCTGGATATCCCATTCATTGTAGAATACCATCTGGCACTTGATGCATTGATAGGTTTTCTTCTACAATATTATACACAAAAGGAAAATCAATTATGAAAAACTGGAAGAATTTGAAAAAATACAATCAAATTAGCAATATATTTATATAATGTTTATCAATATGCAGACATGTATTTTTCCATGTTTTATGTACAGCGCCTACAAGTAGTCTTCAACCCCCTGCAGATTTAGCAGGTTTGATAAGATGCAAATAAGTTAGAGCCTGCAAACTTCAAACAAGAGCAGGATTTATTAACAGATGCATAAATCTTACAAACCAACAAGTTATGTTGCTCAGTTAAATTTTAATACATTTTCAACATAAAAGTGTGGGTCAATTATTATTCAACCCCTAGATTTAATATTTTGTGGAATAACCCTTGTTTGCAATTACAGCTAATAATCGTCTTTTATAAGACCTGATCAGGCCGGCACAGGTCTCTGGAGTTATCTTGGCCCACTACTCCATGCAGATCTTCTCAAAGTTATCTACGGTAGGTTCTTTGGGTGTCTCATGTGGACTTTAATCTTGAGCTCCTTCCACAAGTTTTCAATTGGGTTAAGGTCAGGAGACTGACTAGGCCACTGCAACACCTTGATTTTTTCCCTCTTGAACCAGGCCTTGGTTTTCTTGGCTGTGTGCTTTGGGTCGTTGTCTTGTTGGAAGATGAAATGACGACCCATCTTAAGATCCTTGATGGAGGAGCGGAGGTTCTTGGCCAAAATCTCCAGGTAGGCCGTGCTATCCATCTTCCCATGGATGCGGACCAGATGGCCAGGCCCCTTGGCTGAGAAAGAGCCCCACAGCATGATGCTGCCACCACCATGCTTGACTGTAGGGATGGTATTCTTGGGGTCATATGCAGTGCCATCCAGTCTCCAAACGTCACGTGTGTGGTTGGCACCAAAGATCTCGATCTTGGTCTCATCAGACCAGAGAACCTTGAACCAGTCTGTCTCAGAGTCCTCCAAGTGATCGTGAGCAAACTGTAGTCGAGCCTTGACATGACGCTTTGAAAGTAAAAGGTACCTTACGGGCTCGTCTGGAATGGAGACCATTGCGGTGGAGTACGTTACTTATGGTATTGACTGAAACCAATGTCCCCACTGCCATGAGATCTTCCCGGAGCTCCTTCCTTGTTGTCCTTGGGTTAGCCTTGACTCTTCGGACAAGCCTGGCCTCGGCACGGTTGGAAACTTTCAAAGGCTGTCCAGGCCGTGGAAGGCTAACAGTAGTTCCATAAGCCTTCCACTTCCGGATGATGCTCCCAACAGTGGAGACAGGTAGGCCCAACTCCTTGGAAAGGGTTTTGTACCCCTTGCCAGCCTTGTGACCCTCCATGATCTTGTCTCTGATGGCCTTGGAATGCTCCTTTGTCTTTCCCATGTTGACCAAGTATGAGTGCTGTTCACAAGTTTGGGGAGAGTCTTAATTAGTCAGAAAAGGCTGGAAAAAGAGATAATTAATCCAGACATGTGAAGCTCATTGTTCTTTGTGCCTGAAATACTTCTTAATATTTTAGGGGAACCAAACAGAATTCTTGTGGTTTGAGGGGTTGAATAATAAATGACCCTCTGAATAAACTTTTCACAATTTAAAAAAAAAAAAAAAAAAAAAAGAAATAACATTCTTTTTTGCTGCAGCGCATTTCACACTTCCAGGCTGATCTACAGTCCAAATGTCACAATGCCAAGTTAATTCCGAATGTGTAAACCTGCTAAATCTGCAGGGGGTTGAATACTACTTGTAGGCACTGTACATATACAGGGATTTTCATGCAAGTCCTGAATAAATTATCTATAAAAAATGGCTCTTCACCTTACGTACTATTACAAACCCTTTATTTTTCATCATAAAATATTAATAACGTCAAGGATTTTTTCACTGTAAAAAAAATGCTAAACTAGAAAAAGTCCCAATAAAAAGCTTTGGGAAAGCATTGACTCGGAATGTAGGTTGGGATTCGTTCCTATTTTCTGGCACAAAGACAAAAGGAAATATCAATCTAGGAAATATCAATCAGCATGATCTATGCTGTAATATTATTTTACTTCATTATTATACCTTAAATGTACTAAGTCCACAATTTTTGGACCTAAAAGGACATCTCCCAGTCTCCCAGGAATTTAGGAGTAATAAAGAAATCCGTAGGCGAGTTGTAGTGTCAAGGCGTTACGTGGATTGGAAACATTAAATGGAGACAGAGAAGGCAAAATGGATTCTGATCTCCCACAGGGTTCCAAACAATTTGGTCAACAGATTTTTGCTATGCAATCTGAGAGCGGGATAATGTATGGGCATAGACTCTGATTCAGGTATTGTGTCACATAGGGCTAAGTCACACGGCGGGAAAAACGGTGCAAGTGGAGTGCGATAAAAAAAATCGCATTCCACTCGGACCAATATTAGCCTATGTCCCAGCACCCATGAGTGATTATTTTCTCAGCCCTAATCGGACCGAGAAAACAATCGCAGCATGCTGCGACTGTAATGCAATCAGTGTTTCTCTCGCACCCATTCAAGACAATGGGGTAAGAGAAAAATTGCACTGAACTCACAGTACACCAGTGTACCGCGAGTGTAGGGCGAGAATGGCAATAGCTGGCTACGGAGGAGAGAGGGAGATAAATCCCTCCCTCCCCTCCTCCGTGCCAGCCTGCCCCTCTGCAACACAGGCCCGCCCCTCCTCAGTGCTGGCCCGCTCCCTCACAGCTGAGGTCCGCTTGCTCGGTTGGACCTCAGTCGCAGGGACTTTCGCATGACACTCGGCTCTGCTGTACTGCCAGCGTGAGCCGAGTGTCATGCGAGGGTATCGCAGTAATCCCCGTGTGGCCCCAGCCTTACTGGGCTGCTTCAGTTTTCTCAATCCTCTAGTGCTCTGAATGCTGAGCTTTGCATAACCCTGCCCACATCACTGATTGACAGCTTTTTGTGTACACTGTGCATAGGCAGAAAACTGCTAATCCGTGGTGAGAGCAGATTTACAGAGAGCAGGAGGACTACATGCCACAAGACAACTAGTCCTTTAAACAACAATACATATAAGTGACACATCATTGGAATCAGGCTCTCTGTCCATACTTTATGCTGTTCTAGATTACATAAAAAAACCTGCTGACATATTCTCTTTAATAATCTTTTATCTCAATTTATGATCAATGTCAGGGGTATCTATGCTATTTAAATTGTGTTTTCATCTTTTGAAGGAAAGAAAGCTACTTTTCTTATTTCATCCCTTCCTTTCTGAATACACAATCTGAAATAATTGAATGTTAACAATAGAGGAGCTCCGAAATGTGAAAAGGCAGCAGACTAGCCATCCTAGACATGACGGCTCGCAGTGTTTGTTCAGCCTTGAAATTGTCTTCACACGACCAATTGATAGTTTTATGAATCAATCAAGTTTTTAATCATTATTAACAGCTTAAATATGTTTAGCTTAACTGTGCATGATTTAGAGATCAAGTCACTTCCCGTTCCCCACATTCACCAAAAAGCACAATCTTGCCAATAGGATTGTGTTTTCTAAAAACAATACATTCTAAATTGTGCCCAAATTATTTGCCCAATGATACAACTAATGGAATAAGTCCGTTTTCTTAAAGGGTCTATTCAGAGTGACAGTTACTTTAGATACTGCCAGGACTGAATGCTCGATTCTGCCCAAACACCCCCCTTACAGAAAGATCAGGGCAGCAGCTTGTAAATGCTAGCATTATACTGACACTAGCCATGGCAATGGTCCCAAAGACTTTGTAACTAATTATACTTCCTGCGCCATTCAGGGGCGAACATATCATTGGTGCAACCTGTGTGGCCGCACAGGGCGCCAAGAGGTAAGGGGGCCCATTTCTACCCACAAAGAAAGTGCAATTTTGCATTTTTATGAGCTCTTGGGCTGCAAAGGGCCCATATATATGAGCCAACCTGAGGTTCGGTGTTTAGTGTTTGTATGAAATACAAACTTTACAAAAAAAAAAACAGAGTTCGGGTTCTGAATTTGGGTGCAGTCTTTGATAGGCTCACACTGGAGGTAACAAGAGCATGATCGGGTGTAGTGTGCAACAAACAAAACAAAATTGAAAAACCTACCCCCCAACCCTCCCCACAAGTGTTAATGGCTGGCTGCAGGTGGGCGGAGAGCCGAACTGCCAAATTAGTAACTTCCATTGTGGTTCTGGTCAAGTCCGGGCCCAAAACTGAACTTATCTAAAGTCCGGCTGAAGCTGCCGAACCAAACTGCCACGGGTTTACTCATCTCTACCCCTATGTTGTTCTTGCACTGGTTCCCTTTTCTGTCTGTGACCTTAAACAGGAAAGGTTTATTCTGATTTCATGTCAAATAGTGAGAAAAACATGCAGATGTGTCTTTTTATATAGTGTGTGTAAACTTATGGTTTCAACTGTAACATCTTCAGACAAGGGATGTGCCATATATCCCATAAGACGTTCCCCTTCTCTCCCAATAATATGGCTTCCTGGGATCAATAGGGGCCAATTGTGACCTGTGTTTGGTAGTACTACTGCACAAACGGCCGGTAACACTGATGATGGTGATGCTTCCGCTACTAGCAGCTTCTACATTCTTACTTGTGTTTTGTTTTTACACTACACTATCCACTGCCCTTTTTCTTTTTCCAACCATTTTGTAAAACACACTCTAATTATTAAGTTATGATACTGAAAATTAACTTATGAAATTAATATTTTCAATTCTTGCCAAACAGGACATAACATGAACTGCTAGATAGGTGCACGTACAAAAAGCAAAATGCAGCAGCAGGCCACAGTATACGTGTGGCATGTATGGTTGTCAAATTGGACTAATAAAACAGGTGTGCAAAAACAGACATGGGCTATTACATATCTACATTTAAAAAATGTTGGTATGGGTTTTTTTAACCAAATTCAACTCTATTTAAAAATATTACAAAATAAGAAATACAAGGTAAGTAGAGATGGGCGAACCTGCAGATGTTCTGGTTCGGCAGGTCCGGCTGGACTTAAAAAGAATAGTCCGATTTGGAACCGGGCTTGAACCCGAACATGGACCCCATCGCTGAGTCTAATAGAAGTCTACAGGGACCCGAACTTGTGTGCTGTAAAATGGTGTTAGTAAGGGCTTGCGTTTTTTGCCAGGAGATGCAGATTTGGTGCAGAAATGTCAGCAACAAAATACTCAATGTGTGGACATAGCTGAATCCGGGACTGACTTCAATGAGTTCACCTGAAGTGAGGTCACTGTCTTCAATGAGTTCACCAGAGGTCAGCATGTGAACCAACAGCTGTGACCTCAGGTGAACTCAGTGACATCACCGCTCACAGCTGCTCCTCAGTCAATGTGTCCCTGACACCGCAGTGGTTGGTTACGTTTTCTAATGTGACTGCGCACTGCGATCTCAGATATAAAAGAGCTGGGATCGTCATGGGACCTGGTGTGGATTGTCGGATCTACAGGGGTGTTTGGGGGGTCAATAAATTGGAGAAAGAGGGTGTTATTTTAAATAAAGGATTTTTCTTTGTGCTTTGTGTTTATTTCTGTTTACGTACACGATTAGTAGTAGGGGTCTCATAGACCTCTCCCCATTAGTAACCTTCTGCTTGATGAGATCTGGTTTTTTTTACAAATCACACCTGTCATTAACCCCTTATATTTCACTGATTGCCACCGCATCAGGTCAATAGGGATGAGCCACGTAAAAGCCAGGATTAGTGCATCTAATGGATGCGAAAATTGTGGGCTGGCTGCAGGCTTCTATTTTTAGGCTGGGGAGGACAGAATAATCATGGGCCTTCACAGCCTGAGAATATTATTCCCCAGCTGTCTGCTTTATGTTGGCTGGGTATCAAAATTGGGGGGACCCCACGATGTTTTCTTTAATTTATTTAAATAATTTTTAAAAAAGCCACAAGGGGGTCAAGAATTTTAATACACAGCCAAGATAACACACACAGCTAGGTGAAACAGCTTCCAGCTGCCTGCTTTATCTGCACTGGATATCAAAATACGGGGGACCTTACACCATTTTTTTTAAATTATTTATTTATTTTTACATTCCACAACCAATCACAGATGCTGGAACGCCAGCAGACTGACTTCAGACAATCACAGATGCTGTCACAGAGGGTTATTTCATCTGGATGGTCAAACCCGAATGGTAACACAGACTTCCCTGAGTAGTCAATGTTCGGGGCTCCGTGCATGGACCCTTGGTGTCCGGTACGTACCCCAAACGTTACAGTTCAGGTTCACCCATCATTAAAGGTAATAACATTACCAAAAAAACAGGAAGTCAAACAGCATGTACAGATATCAAATTTGACTAGTAAAACAGCAAAAAAAATTATTTGTGATATACACACTTGTGCAGTAGATAGTCACAGTTATATATATAAGTTTTTGGGAATTTTCTTTTGCATTTAAAACCCCCTGAAAACACTTGTTTCCCCTTCATAAAAATTAGACAAGATATGGAAAAACTCAATAAAGTTGCTCATATTCTTCACAGTTGACCAACTATTCTTTGCAATTGTACAATATACTACTTTCTACAGTATTTCTCCAATGTTTTGTGGCTTTATTTTCCATCTCAATTGCTGAACTGTGAGGTCTGCCATACACTCACTGACATAATTCACCTTAACCCCTTCACCCCGGGCGATTTTCCATTTTTTTTTTTGCTCCCCTTCTTTTGAGAGCTGTAACGTTTTTATTTTTCCATCAATCTTGCCATATAAGGGTTTGTTTTTTGTGGGACGAGCTGTATTTTTACCATACAGTGTACTGGAAAAAAGCAAAAAAATATCAAGTGCTGAACATCTGCAAAAAAAGTGCGAATGCACAATAGTTTTTGGAATATTTTATTCACCTTGTTCACTATATGATAAAAGTGATGTGTTGGTGTGATGTCTCAAATCAGTATGAGTTTGTAGACACCAAACATGTATAGGTTTACTTTTATCTAAGGGGTTAAAAAAATTCACAATTTTGTTAAAAAAAGTGGCGCCATTTTCTGAAACCCGTAGCGCTCATTTTTTGGAATCTATGGCTCACTGATGGCTTATTTTATGCGCCTTGAGCTGACGTATTTAAAGATACCATTTTGCGCAGATGCTACAGTTTGATCGCCTGTTATTGCATTTTGCACAAAATTTACGACAATTAAAAACCGTAATTTTGGCGTTTGGAGTTTTTTTGACGCTATACCGTTTACCATGATTTTAACTCACATCAAATCATTTTGATCTTCTCCAAAGAACAGACATTTGAATTGTTAAATATATTATATACCGTGTTTTTCTAAAAATAAGACCTCCCCCAAAAATAAGCCCTAGCAGGGATTTTCAGCATTTTCGGAGCAAGGCTTAAATATAAGCCCTCCCCCGAAAATAAGCACTAGTCGCGGATCAATAATGAAGTGTCTATGCAGCTAAAAAAGCTACAGATACTGCAGGACACTTTATTATAGACAGCGGGCACCCCGTAATCACACTCACCTGACGCCGAGCGGCAGGACCTGCAGTTATTGCACCCCTGCACACATCAGATCTCACACACACACATCAGATCACACACACATACACACAGACACACACCAGATCTCACACACAAACATCGGATCGCACACACAATCAGATCGCACACATAATCAGATCGCACACACAAACATCGGATCGCACACACAATCAGATCGCACACATAATCAGATCGCACACACAAACATCGGATCGCACACACAATCAGATCGCACACATAATCAGATTGCGCACACACAAACATCGGATCACACGCAAACATCAAATCACATACACAAACATCGGATTGTACACATATCGGATCGCACACATACTCACCACATCCAGCAACACTGATCCCTTCTCGCCGAGAGAATGCTGAGCGGCAGTGCGATGGAGCGCAAGGACCTGCAGAACAGGACCTGCAGCCGGACACGTGACTTCCTCCCATTATTCCCTGCGACCGGTTGTGCTGGATGTGATGTGTGCGCGTGTGTATGTGTGTGCGATCTGCTGTGTGATGCGATGTTTGTGTGCGCGATTGGCTGTGTGTGTGGGCGATCGGCTGTGTGTGTGTGCGATCAGCTGTGTGTGTGCGATCAGCTGTGTGTGTCTGCGATCTGCTGTGTGTGTGCGATCGGCTGTGTGTGTCAGCCAGAAGCAGGGGAGGACGGCGTGCAGGACCCACCGGAGATCACAGGAAGGACCTGGGAGCCACATAGACGTCCGTGTCTGATGAGTATGAGTCTCCTGGGAAGTAGGGGGTCTGCTTTTTTAGCGGGTAAACTTACCCCCCAACCGTGTTTCTCCAAGAATAAGACCTCCAAAAATAAGCCCTAGTGCTTTTTTGGGGGGCTAAGAAAATATAAGACAGTGTTTTATTTTTGGAAAAACACGGTAGTAGTTATTTATCTATGTGGGGTTTTATTAATTATGTATCAGAAATGTAGATAGTAGTAACACACGTGGTACAGCAACTGTTATCCCTCAACTGGACCAAAGAAACTATATAGTGCCATTTTGATAGCTTAAAGGGAACCTATCATGCCCTTTTTCTATATTAAACTGACCCCCAATGTGTTGTTAGTGATGCAATGTGCATCACTAACATGGTCTTCTCGAACAAATGTTACCAGTATTTAGCTTAAAAAACAGTTTTTATCAGTAGGTGAATGCATTACAGACCTTCTCTTTCTGTCATAGCGGTGTCAATTTGTATTGTTTCAGTCATGGTCCTCTTCAAATTATGCACGTCCATTGCAGTCTGATTGCCATGATTGGCCCAATGTCACAGCAATCTACTATTAAGTTCTGCGCTTGCGCACTGAGCATCAGCTCCCTGGGCATGTGTACTGACTCTGGGTGTACATCCCCAGATTCCTTTCATACATGCGCATGCTCCAGATCCGTTGTGAGTCAGTGGCTATCTGATGTCTCCCTGAGAGCGCGCACATTATGTGTGCCACTCTGCTTGTGGCTCCATAGAATAAAAAGTAAATCTGTAAGTATGGTACACCCTTCTAAACCTTCTACATAGAAAGTTAAATAAAATGATGCCTTAATATCTGCGATCCTATGAGGTCTTATTCTAGAGGAGAACACATTTTTCTTAATATGTAATTTAGCTGTTAAGATCTAAGATGCTGCCTCCAGAGCTTATTTTATACGAAAGGCTGTGTTAACAATATGAGACATGTAATGACTGGCAGTCTGCTCTCTAAATCGTGTTATAGAGTGTGATTAGAACTAACACAGTACAGCTGAGTTTTGTCTCATTACAAACACATTTGGAGCTGCAATTGTCCACTCATAGTGCTGTCAGCTCAGCTGAAGAGCTGTGCCTGACTACAACTGAGGGCTGCTTCTCACTTGCGAGTTTCTCGCAGTAGAGCAATGGGAGAAAAACTCGCATTGGAATCGGACACATGCTAGTCAATGATTCAGCTCGCATTTGCAATTTTTTTCTCAGTCCAAATCGGACCGAGAAAAAAATCGCAGCATGCTGCTTTTTTGCGAGTTTCTCGCACCATTTGTCCCAATGATTTCCTATGGAAGGGGATTAAAAGTAGGATCACACACGCGCACCAGCGTTCACATTTGCGAGTGTGGCAGGAACTACGCACATTAAATTTTCAACAGATGAATGTGACATCACATTCCCAAAAGTAAAATAAATGACACATGTGTAATCAATTTAATGTAGTTAAGATGTTGCAGGAAACTAGCATCGCAATTGCAACACACACGCGTTGCACACGCGAGCAAAATCATTAATTTATTCAAAAAAAGCATCGCACTTGCGTTGCACTCGGACCTAACGTGAACTAAAATCAGCTGAGTTTTTTTCAGCCCAGTCGGACCGATTTTACTCGCATAGATGTGTTTCCAGCCTAACAATTCTTTAGCTCCTATCTCACAGGCAGCCATTGCGAGGGAGGGTCAGTACAGCAGACTAAAGGGTGCTTTACACACTGCGACATCGCTAACGATCTATCGTCGGGGTCACGGTGCTTGTGACACACATCTGGCGTCGTTAGCGACATCGCAGCGTGTGACAGCGAGGAGCAACGATCATCGATCGCAAAAATGGCAAAAATCGTTGATCGTTGACATGTCGCTCCTAATCATAATGTCGTTGGTGTTTTATTCCGCAGATTGTTCGTCGTTCCTGCGGCACCACACATCGCTGTGTGTGACACCGCAGGAACGACGAACATTATCCTACCTGCTTCCACCAGAAAGGAGGAAGGAAGGAAGTGGGCGGCATGTTCCGGCCGCTCATCTCCTCCCCTCCTCTTCTACTGGGCGGCCATTTAGTGATGCCGCTGTGACGCCCAACGCACCTCCCCCTTGAAGGAGGGATTGTTCGGCGGCCACAGCGATGTCGCTGAACAGGTATGTGCGTGTGACGCTGCCGTAGCGATATTGTCCGCTATGGCAGCGATCACCACATGTTGCACGAACGACGGAGGCGGGTGCTATCGCTCGCGATGTCGCTGCGTGTAAAGCACCCTTTAGTCTTATTACAGATACATTTGTAGTTGTAGCTCTCAACTTCGTAGCTCTTAACTCACAGTGCTGTAAGCTAAGCTCAACTCTCCTCCCCCAAAATTGGTGTCATGAGCCGTCCGCATCCGCGCATGCTGATTACTTCTACTGCGTCGGACTCTGTTCACATTGCAGAGTTCGACAGACAACCTGGTCTCTCTTAAGTGCTCAGCTCGGTTGGACGTCGGCTCAGTTGCTTCACTGCTCCCAGTCATGCAGGAGTTAATCCTTGTGGAGCAGCATACTGAGAGCCAGGTTGCTAATTTCCTTACACAGCTGGTCTCCTAATTAAGGCTGAGGTGTGTAGTAGGAGACCGCCGGAGATAGTCTCTGCTTGCAGTGGTGAAATCCCAGCATCCGTGGCATACTTTTATTTGGTGACCAGCTAATCGTTGTCTGCTCTGTTTGAGAGAACTCTGGTTTGAATTACTCCTACCCCTCTTGGTTTATTCCTTCTGGTTTAGTTTTGTCTCTCATCTGTGGTCATTTGCGATGTGAATGTGTTTCAGTTTTACTCCCTTGTCGGTGCCTTTGGGAGGTTGTTACCTGGAGTCCTAACCATCCCAGGGTTGGTATTATAAGGACAAGGTCAGACAGGAGACAGGGTTTAGGGTGGTGACCTGGACCTCCCTACCATCAAGAGTACTTCCAGGGTCAGGGCGAGTGCAGCGCAGTTACAGGATCAGCGTAGCACCCTTTGACAATTGGCTGATGGAAGCTGAAGATCAGGCCCAGCTCTGCAGTGAGATCAGTAGAGCACAGTCTCCTGTGTGAGACAGGTAAGGATAGTTTGCTCTTCCCCCTGAGATTTGTCTCATTACAAACACTTCTAGCAGCTCTCCTCACAGTGTTGTCAGTCCTGCTGTACTGCTCCAGACCCCACACTGGCTGCTGTTAGATGAAAGGTGAAGGGTGAAAAAGTGTAAGTAGTAACACTAATCTTTGCTGTGCTCCCCACACTTTGTTATAACACAGTCCTCCAGTGAGGAGATTAGACACTGGAGGGCTGCGGCCACAACTACTGGGCTCTTATATACAGTATTCTTACATGCTGTAGATAATAGCCCAGGCCGATGTGTAAGGCTATGTGCGCACTGGGAAATGGAATTTTCTTGAGAAAATTCCGCATGCTCTCAAAGATTACCGCACCCGCGGTAAAAAAACGCGGCAAACAGCACCCGAAAACCGCATGCGGTTTGCCGCGGTTTGCTGCGGTTTCACCGCGGTATTGTTCGCGGTATTGCCGCGGTTTTGCCGCGAGCGGGTTGGGATGTGCTTTATTGCATTCAATGCAATAAAGCACATTGAAAAAAAAAAAAAAAAAGTCATTTAATTCTGAGATAGTAGATAGATAGACAGAAGAATAGATAGAGGGATAGATAGATAGACAGACAGATAGAGGGATAGATAGATAGATAGAGGACAGATCGCTGCATTTCCCACGGTCGGCAGTGAGTTCACATTACCGGCCGTGGGAAATGACCGGTAATTACCTCTGCTGTCTGCTGCATTCATTCAGCGCTGTGTCTGTGACAGTCGCGGCTGGATGTAAGCAGCGCCGGACCTGTGGATTACGCCGGAGCGGTGGATTACGCCGGAGCTTTGGTGCGGGAGGGGTTAATAAAATGGTGAACGAGGCTTGTTTGTTTTATTTAAAATAAAGGATTTTTCGGTGTCTGTGTTTTATTCACTTTACTTACGGGTTGATCATGTCAGATGTCACATAGACGCTGCCATGATCAAGCCTGGAGTTAATGGCGGTGATCCACCACCATTAACCCCTTGTATTACCTTGCTGCCACTGCTACCCGGCAGCAAGAAGAGCCGAGGACACGCCGGTGCTGCCGCATAATGCATGCGACAGTCCCGGGGCAGCTGCGGCTGGTATTCTTGGCTGCGGGAGGGGGAGTGAGGCGGGGGACATTAACCCTGCCCCTCTCCCTCCCCAGCCTGAGAATACCGGGCCGCCGCTGTGTGCTTACCTCAGCTGGACGGTAAATATGCAGCGGAGCCCACGTTCTTTGTTTTCTATATTTCCGTTTTCTTTCTATGTGTGTTCTATGTGTCTGTGTCTATGTGTTCTATGTCTGTGATGTCTGTGTGTGTGTGATCTGTGTGTGTGTTTACTCTCTGCACGGCTTCCTCTTCCTGTAATGACATCACTTCCCTGCAAAACCGCAGACAGGCGATGTACATTACCGGAGGTAAACTGCGAAATACCGCAGGGAATAACGCAGGAAAACGCAGTGAACCGCACAGAATTTGCTGCCTGCGTTATTCCCTGCGGGATTTCATGATTAACATTGGAGTCAATGGAGTGAAATCCCGCAGCGATGTGCGGAAAAGAAGTGACATGCACGTGTTTTTGCTGCGGGATTCCCGCAGCAAAACATGCAGCTGTCAAATTCCGCCCAGTGCGCACAGGATTTTTTTTCTCCATAGGATTTGCTGGTGATTCACTGCAGAGATGTTATGAACATTTTCTGCAGCGAAACATGCAGCAAATCCGCGGAAAATCCGCGGCAAAATCCGGTAAGTGCGCACATAGCCTAAAACGTAAAAATGACTTTATAATACTTACCTAAACGGTTGGTACGGTGTAGACTGGTCAAATGGGTGGCTCCGTTCTCCGGGTGCGGCGCTTCCTCTTTCGGCCATCTTTGTCCTCCTTCTTCTGAAGCCGGGCTGTATGACGCATCCTACGTCATGCACACACGCCGGCATTGAGGTCCTGTGCAGGCAGACTTTGATCTGCCCTGAGAAGGAGGACAAAGATGGCCGAAAGAGGAGGTGCCGCACCCAGAGAACGGAGCCACCCATTTGACCAGTCTGCACCATACCGACCGTTTAGGTAAGTATTATAAAGTCAATTTTATGTTTTACACAGCGGCCTGGGCTCTTATATACAGCATGTTAGAATGCTGTCTATAAGAGCCCAGTGGTGGTTGCCGCAGCATATAGTTACCAAATCTGGTGACAGGTTCCCTTTAAATCACTAGTAGAGACTCTCAGTCATTAAATGTCTCATACTGGTTAATGCTCCATTTCATTTAAAATAAACTGTGGAGGTAGATTCTCAGGGAGAACTGTGTCTGACCCATAGAACTCAACAGCTCGCTTACAGTTTAAAGGGCTTGTCCACTACTCGGACAGCCCCTTTTCATTCTTCATGTTTGCCTGCATTAAAATATTAAATCTTATTCTCACCACCCATGCCAGCGTCATTCCAGTGGTGCCGCCACTTGTGTTCCAGAAGTTCATGTGAGGCCGTTATGTCATGTGAGCCTTGCGCCCAATCACCTTTGGCTGCATTGTCCCCGCCTTCAGATGCATGAGTAAACAACAAGAAGTGATCGGCCAGCTATAGATCTTTCTTCCTCTTGATTACTTATATGTCCGAAGGCAGGAACAGGGCAACCGACGGTGATTGGGTGCAGGACTTACATGACAAAACCTCACCTGAGCCCTTGAAACGCGAATGCCGACACCGTGCTGGTGCAGGGGGGGAGAATAAGCTTTTTATTTTAACGGGAGTAAACATGGGGTATGAGAAGGAGTGGTCTGAGTAGTGGACAAACCCTTTAAGAGAAATATGGATTTATCTGGGATAAGACATTGGATCACATAAATCAAAGTGTCAGATAACAAATTCCCTTTAGGAGGCATTTTACTTGCAGATATATGCCACATATCCACAGGATATGCCATTAAATGTTTAATAAATGGGGTCCTATAGTAGAAGAGGAATTTGTGCCTTTATTGGGAATAAGGGGATCTACTACGATCCTCGCATGACACTCGGCTCACGCTGGCAGCACAGTAGGAGCCAAGTGTCATGCGAGTATCACGGCGACTGAGGTGCGATCATGCGATCGGACCTCAGCTGCGGGGGACAGGTCGGCTCTGAGGAGGGGAGGGCTGGCTCTGAGGAGGGGTGATTTATTTCCCTCTCTCCTCCGTTGCCGGCTATTGCCATTCTCGCTCTGCACTGGCATTACACCGGTGTACTGCGAGTGCAGTGCGATTTTTCTCTCGCTCCATAGACTTGAATGGGTGCGAGAGAAACAAGACTCGCATTACAATCGCGGCATGCTGCGACTGTTTTCTCGGTCCGATTAGGGCTGAGAAAATAATCGCTCATGGGTGCTGGGACATAGGCTAATATTGGTATGAGTGGAATGTGATAAAACATTGCATTCCACTCGCTCTGATTTTCATGCTATATGGCTTAGGCCTAAGAGTGAGTCTACAAGCCTCTGTCAAGTGAGTTTTGTCAATGGACAGGGGATAAGCTCAATTCAGTCACTTCTATGCAAGTTCCAAAAATAACCGTGTTTACTTCTCTAGTTGGTGAACCCCTTTACTTGAGACCACCATGGGTCTCAGAGGTGGGATCCATGTCCATCCAACATATCCTGCGATCTAATATATAAAGCTGAGTGTATGTGTATGTGAGTATGTGTGTGTATGTATCTGTGTGTCCACTAAAGGAATCTGCACCGTTGCATTTACAATAACGAAATTTTGCATAGACACCCCATTTGACACATGGAACATCATAAACTATGATTTGAGGGGAATATTTAACCCTGCGCTTTACAGTTACTCTCCAAAAAACCTACCTCCATTAAAGTCAATGGAGGCAGGAGCTACAGGTTATTAATAGGAGCGGTGATTGGTTGCTATAGGTAACTAAAGCCTGCTTTAAACGTTGCAATTTTGCATACGATATCGTATGCGATTTGCAACACCCCCATCGTATGTGTGGCACGTTCAATTTGTTGAACGTGCCGCACAAACGATTAACCCCCGTCATACGTACTTATCCGTCCATACCACCTCGCTGTGGGCGGCGAACGTCCACTTCCTGGAGTGGGAGGGACGTTCGGCGTCACAGCGACGTCATGCGGCAGCCAGTCAATAGAAGCAAAGGGGTGGAGCTGAGCAGGACGTAAACATCCCGCCCACCTCCTTCCTTGCGCATTACCGGCCGGGAGCCACAGGATGCAGGTAAGATCTGTTCATCGTTCCCGGGGTGTCACACACTGCGATGTGTGCTACCACGGGTATGATGAACAATCTGATGTTCAATTCTAGAGAAATGAACGATGTGCGTGCGATGAACGTTTTATCGTTCAATTGCAATCGCACGTACCTGTCACACACTGCAATGTACCTTACGATGCCGGATGTGCGTCACTTACGACGTGACCCCGCCGACACATTGTAAGATACATTGCAGCATGTAAAGCGGGATAAAGGACATTCTTAGTATAAGAAGCTTATGTGTGAGATAATATGATTTCTGTGGAGAGAGAGACAAAGAGATAGAGAGAGAGAAACAGACAGAGAAAGATGCAGACAGAGAAAGAGACAGACAGGGAAAGACACACAGGGAAAGCGGCAGACAGAGGCAGACAGACAAAGGCAGACAGACAGACAGAATCAGATAGACAGAGGTAGACAGGGAAAGAGGCAGACAGAGACAGACAGACAAAGAGACTGAAAGAGACAGACAGAGACAGACAGATAGAGACAAACAAAGACAGATAGAGAGATAGAGAAATAGACAGACAGGGAAAGAGGCAGATAGACAGTCAGACAAAGAGACAGACAGACACACACAGACAGACACAGAGAGATAGAGAGAGACAGACAAAGAGACTGATAGAGAGACAGAGACAGAAATGGATAGAGACAGACACACAGAGACAGAGACAGAGATACAGAGATAGACAGAGAAAGACAGAAAAAGAGATACATAGACAGACAGGGAAAGAGACAGAGACAAACCGATAGAGAAAGACAGAGACAAACAGAGAGAGAGAGAAAGAGAGAGAGTGAGAGACAGACAGAGACTATGAGAGAGACAGGGAGACATTTACTATCCCAGGCAAGGCCGGGTACTACAGCTAGTATGCTATAAATATCTGAGATGGTGATACCCCTTTATCAAATCAATATCTTTTAGTAGCCAAAAGAAATCTGCACAAATAGAAAGAATATACAAGCTCCGTGTTTTATTTTTGATCCAAGTCCAGGATAACAACTTATCTTTCATATCTAAAAGAAAGAATAAGAATGTGGAAGGTTTTATATTCCACAAGCAGGGATTCACATTGAATAGCGTGTATACTTGTTGTAGGGGACAGATTGAAGTTTGAAAATGTACAGAACCCAAATCAAAGGAAGGAGGTATTTTGAGGAAAAGAAAAAAATATCATAAGTAGAGATGAGCAGACCCGTGGAAGTTCGGTTCGGTGGGTTCAGCTGAACTTTTGAAAAAGTTCGGGTCTCCACCCACATGCTGCCAGCCATAAACAGATCACTTCCGGAGCGGCTGGACGGGGATTTTCCATTTTGTTTTGTGGTGCACACTACATCCAATTACCGTGTTATTACCCCCAGTGTGAGCCGATCGAATAGCACTGAGTCTACCAGAGGACAGCGATGCTCATGCAAGTAGTTTGCATACGTAAAGTACTCGTTCTCTGAACTTGAACTCTGTTTTTTGTAAACTCTGCGTTCGGTATGAAAACCAAACAATGAACTTTGCATTCGCTCATAAGTCATACGAGGAAGAGAAAAAAAAGAGGTTGGGAAAACGGGAATGTGGCGGCTTATAAAGGTACCCTATAACAATTTTGTTAATTTTCTCATAAACAACTTCACAAACTAATATATAAATTATGAGATAGTTCCCTATAAGAGGAAACAGTCAGTTCCTGTCTCAGCGGCTGTCCTTCAATTCTCTGCTGAAGAGTAAAATTGTGTTCTGATCTAAGCTCTACAAAATAGGCAACAAAATCGCCAATCCCAAAGTGAAAATGAAAGGGATGATTATGTAAATAGATAACTTTGGAATCAAAATATGGAGGCGGTTATTATCCATTTGGATGTATGTGATATCGCCATCAATATCTGTACATCCTTAGGACCGCTAAAAACATGGCAGCACTTCATACTACATTTTGGTATGCAAAAATTGAGCCCTCCTACAGTTCTATTGACATGAAATGTAAAATTTTTTGTTCCCAGAATATGACGCCACAATAAAACTATTTTTTTCCCAGTGTATTTATTGTACAAAAGTAGCAAAAAAATAAAACTATATAAATTTTGTATCGCCATAATCATGCTCACCCACACCATAAAGGTAACACCTTATTTGTGCAGCATGTGAATAGCAGACACCATAAAACATAAAAAAAACAATCAAAATGCTGGGGGGTTTTTTCTACCCAACAAAGAATTAATAAAAAATAGGTTATAAATTATATGTACCCCAAAATTGCTCCAAAAGACAAATGCAACTCATCCTGAAAAACCAAGCCTCATGTAACTATCAAGAAATAAAAATACTATGGGTTTTGGAATGTCACAATGGAAAAAACAAAAAAAAAATGTTTTGTTTTAAAGAACCAAAATGGGCACTTCTTTAAGCGGTATATTAGTATTGTACAGCTATTCTGACATAATTTTCAAACTAAGCACCATAGCCTCTTCAGGTCTAAGAAATCTTTTTAGTTAGGAATACAGTTTGTATTTCTAAATATGGTGACAGATTCAATTTAGAAATTTAGAATCCCGATTTTACGTGTGTTGTAGGACACAAATCCATCAAGCTCAGCCTTTCTCCACCAGTAATACATTACCTATAATGCCACAATGCTATTTGTTGTGAGGAAAGCATCCAGCGCTTTTTAAAAGCTGCTGCCATTCCTACTTCTTTTCTATTCAGTCTAAAAAAACAAGGGAAACCAGACAGACATAATATACAGTAATTATTAGAAAAATATCCTTCAGCAGATTGCACCAGAGCACCTATCGCATGATCTATCAGGAGCATCATGTGACATTACATGGTACATTGGGGCTGGGGGGGCCCCCGGGGACTTAGCTAATCTTAATCCTCACCTGCAATCCACTACAAATATTCTACAGTCAGGGCCTGGGGTACATTTTGTGTAAAAGCTACACCAATAAAGTGGCATATCGTGTCATGTGTAAAGCCTGCTTTACACCTTACAATTAAGCATACGATATCGTATGCGATGTGACACACCCCCATCGTATGTGCAGCACGTTCAATTTGTCGCACAAACGATTAATTGCCGTCACACGTACTTACCTACCATACGACCTCGATGTGGGCGGCGAACATCCACTTCCTGGAGTGGGAGGGACATTCGGCGTCACATCGACATCACACAGCGGCTGGCCAATAGAAGCGGAGGGGAGGAGATGAGCGGGACGTAAACATCCCGCCCACCTCCTTCCTTCCACATAGCCGGCGGGAGCCGCGGGACACATGTAAGCTGCAGTTCATCATTCCCGGCGTGTCACACACAGCAATGTGTGCTGCCTCGGGAACATTGAACAACCCGACGTTCAATTTTTAGGTTTTAAATGACGTGTATGCGATCAACGTTTATTCGTTCAATCGCAATCGCACGTAGGTTTCACACACTACAATATCACTAACGATGCCGGATGTGCGTCACTTACGACGTGACCCCGCCGACACATTGTAAGATATATTGTAGCGTGAAAAGCCCGCTTTAGACAGGCGAGTTTAGCCTCGCTCGATTGAACCCATTTTGGCAACGATTGTTGGGATTGGCAGGTAAACCCCCCAAATAGCCAAAGCTTGGCACTTCTTCCGAGTTTCTCAAGAAAAATTGTGATTTTTTTTTTTTAAAAGATTTTTTAATTCAAGAAAACTGGTGAAAACATCTCAGTGAAGTCTTTGACCCTGTAAAAATATCCACTATGACAAGTGTAATCAGAGCCTTTAAGGCCTTGTCTAGGATTAGACCTCTGATCATGTGTCCTGCATGTTATTGCTGCTCCATTCACTTCAATGAAACTCAGTTGCAATACCAGTCACAACCCATGGTCAAGGTTGGCACTGATTCTGAAAAAAAGCGGCCATTTTCTCTAACTCCTTCAAAAGTGCATTTTCTGGGGCTGATTTCTGTCCATGGACAAGCATTGATCGATTATAATCCTTTGCTAATTATAATACTTTGCTTAGTAACCCGATGTGTACCCTGGCTACGTGTGCAGGGAGCCAGCGCTAAGTGGTGTACGCTGATAACCAGGGTAAATATCGGGTAACCAAGCAAAGCGCTTTGCTTAGTTACCCGATATTTACCCTGGTTACCAACCACAGAGTCGCTGGTGGCTGGTGGCTTGGTCGCTGGTGAGATCTGCCTGATTGACAGCTCACCAGCGACCATGTAGCGACGCACCAGCAATCCTGACCAGGTCGTATCGTGTCAAAATTGCTGGTACGTCATTTAGTGAGACAGTACCCTTAGACTTCTGGGTAACACTTGCATTTAGAGCTGATAACACAGGAGCATCCAATCACATTAGCTGATATTACAGTTCCCCTTCCCTTCACCATGACCTGTGCACACGCTCATTAGATGCTTTAAAAACAATGGATCAGTCTGATGCTAATGTACTTGTGAATTTCCTGACAGAACAAGAAGAATGAGTTTAGAACAGCCCCAGTGGCCACATTGTGTGGGAGCACTTGTTTTCACATGGTGATTTATTGTTCTTATTTTCAAAATTTTTAGGAAAATATTTTGATTGCTTATTATTGTATTTTTTGTCAGAGTTGCGGCAAGCGAAAAATCGCAGCTCTGTCATTTCAAATTTTTTTCTCTTTACAGACTTTATTGATCAGGTTAAAGGGGTGGTCTGAATGCTGAAAAATATGCAGTCTAAATCCATATCTATACTAAATTGCCAGTATAAACTAATCTCTAATATGGCTGCATTAAATAACTCCCTGTCCTTCCCTAACTACACTGTCTAACTACTATTGATTTTTTTTCCGTGTCCTGTTTTAAGAAGCTTCGTTTAACAAAGCGTCATCAGGGAGCAGATGCTATGGTCACAGAGTGCACTGTCAGAGTACCTGGCAACATGCAGAGACCAGTGGACTGTCAGTGACGTCACTTGCGGGAGCGGCGCCAGTCTCTGAAAACCATCGGGTATTCTGACACCGTGCACTAACAGTGTGCGCTGCTGTGTGTTGCCAGCTGTAATGATCTGAGCCGGAAAAATTGACCACCCTTTCACTGTGAAAATAGCACAATGACCGTGTGCAGAGATCAGACCAGCTCTTGAAACAAGTATCACTGATGATGATTCGTTTTAGGAAGGAGGCAGAGCCTGGGGCAATAACCCCAGCCTGTGCCTAATGGTAGTTCTTCATTTGAGTAGCCCATCATGCACTGGGATTCTCAAATGAAGTACCATCTGATAGGAAGTAGGGTTAAATAAATCAATAGTAGCTAGATAGTGTAGTTAGGGAGGGCTAGGGAATTATTAATGCAGCCGTATTAGAAATTAGTTTAGATTGGGGCAATAAATGGATAGGGATTTAGTTTTAAATTTCTTAGCCTTCAGACCACCCCTTTAATTAATTTTATATTTTGATAGATCAGATTTTTTTTTCACATACTGATAAAACATGTTTATTTTTCAAATTGTTCCTTTTTTTAATGGCGGAAAAGTGGGTGATTTGAATTAGCAAAAATATATATTTTTTGTTTCTCCTATTTTTGAAAACTTGATGTTTGTATTTCAATTTTTACTTCCTATTAGGGGACTTGAAATAGCTATCACATAATCAACTATTCTATAATCTCCAATACAATGTATTGCAGTATTGCAGTATAACCCACAGGTTGAACTTCCCAATTTGAGAAAGATGATAGCAATTGGGTCCCTGACTACTATGACAAACCTTCAGAACTTCATGATCATAAGAACCCATCTCAATACTGCAATTTGTAATGGACAGTTGCATTTAAATAGCTAAATGGCAGTGACCGGAGCTGCTGCTGTTACCAGGTGTCAGCTGTGTATTTGCTGGGTACAATGCAGGCTCAGTTCCTGAGTCTGCTCAATACACAGAGACCCACCAGTTGTCAGCTTTGTATCTGGAGAGTATGATGCAGGCTCAGTTCCTGAGTCTGTTCAGTACACAGAGACCCACCAGGTGTTAGCAGTGTATCTACCGGGTATGATGCAGGCTCAGTTCCTGAGTCCACTCAATACACAGAGACCCACCAGGTGTCATTTGTGTACTGGAGGGTATGATGCAGGCTCAGTTCCTGAGTCTGTTCAATACACAGAGACCCACCAGGTGTCAGCTATGTTTCTACCGAGTATGATGCAGGCTCAGTTCCTGAGTCCACTCAATACACAGAGACCCACCAGGTGTCAGTTGTGTACTGGAGGGTATGATGCAGGCTCAGTTCCTGAGTCTGTTCAATACACAGAGACCCACCAGGTGTCAGCTATGTTTCTACCGAGTATGATGCAGGCTCAGTTCCTGAGTCCACTCAATACACAGAGACCCACCAGGTGTCAGTTGTGTACTGGAGGGTATGATGCAGGCTCAGTTCCTGAGTCCGCTCAATACACAGAGACCCACCAGGTGTCAGTTGTATACTGGAGGGTATGATGCAGGCTCAGTTCCTGAGTCTGTTCAGTACACAGAGACCCACTAGGTGTTAGCTGTGTATCTACCGGGTATGATGCAGGCTCAGTTCCTGAGTCCACTCAATACACAGAGACCCACCAGGTGTCAGTTGTGTACTGTAGGGTATGATGCAGGCTCAGTTCCTGAGTCTGTTCAATACACAGAGACCCACCAGGTGTCAGCTATGTATCTACCGAGTATGATGCAGGCTCAGTTCCTGAGTCCACTCAATACACAGAGACCCACCAGGTGTCAGTTGTGTACTGGAGGGTATGATGCAGGCTCAGTTCCTGAGTCTGCTCAACACAGAGACCCAACATCCATTGGAAAGAGGTTCAATGAATTAAATATCAATTTACATCAATCTGCATGAGTTAATTTCCAGGTTTGCAGTTGGACTGTATTTATCTTATCATGCATCTGTCGCACTTCCCACCTGCAGCATTTACAATTTATCTTCTAATACCAATCTGTTTTCCTAAGGCCTATTAATAAAAAAAAACCTAGAGATCTACAGATGCACAGGACTGAAGACTTAACTTCACGGCAAACAGCAATCCAGAAATCATCAATTTAGTGAACAACTTTTCTCCTCCCCTCAATTACTCAGAATGTTGAGCGCTATCAACACTTGATACTGCACCATCTACAGGGAAATATCGTCTTTCTTGAATTTTCAATAAGATGTAATCCCTCTGAGGGGGATTTCTAAGGTGAAGGCCCAGATCAATTTCAAACAAAAATTGTATATGGTAGAAATGTAGCGTGAATCTTCAAGGGCTTAATTAAAACCCATACTTTGCTACACTGCACATAAAGGAATAGTGAAGCGCGTGGGATGTGGCAAGCCAAGGTTTGAGTGCAGTCACTAGAGGCACAGCCAGACTGACCTACAGTGACAGAGGACTAAGAAGAAAACCAGCTATGAAAACACCACTGATATTATTTTCATAATCTGCTGATATGCCGTTGGAAAAAAAAATGAACTTCAATGAAATCCCCATATTTCACAGAGGATGTGACCTTTACTATGTTGTGGTAAAATTAAACTAGGAAAGTGATGACTATGTGTCCCTTTAAATGTCAAATGTGGATGTTACATTTTTTTATTGCAATAGAATCTGTAGTGCTCTCCACAAGATTAAGTTGTCAAAGAAAATGATCTGTGTATCTGTGTGAATTTCATCTTGTTGCACTGACTATTGCAATATGCTATATGTAATATTTATAGCGGTAGTACATGTAAGTGGTGATTTTACGCTTCCTTCTAAGCAAGCATAGTGATGCAGAGACTCCCTAGGCACGCCGCAGATTCCAATCTACTTCCGCTCACACTCTTCATTTTATGTGGTGCTGAAAATTACAAAATAATAATTTCAGCCCTTTATATCTACAGGTCACGCCTCATCAAAGAAAGGTCCTGTGAAGCAAACACAGGCATCCATTCCCCCTCCGCTCTGTGTGGCCACGACTGTAGGGTCTGCAGCCTTTCACATCACAGACTTGCTTTTAACAACAATAATTCCATGATGGAAAGTCAAACTATTATAAATTACCTGTCATCTCATTTACTGACATGGGTTTATATGTTGTGCAGTAGTATTCTTCCCAAAATTAAATATCATAAAGCCCATGGTGATCTGCATCCAGAATTAGGCTGCGTTCCCACATTCAGTATCTGTTGAGTTTCTAAACCATCTCCGCACCTTAAGTTGCTTGGGTTTTTTCATTGTGTTTTTGAAGGTGCGTTTTTTCTCTCGGTTTGGTGTGTCATCAATGGAATCTGTCAGCAGGTTTTCGCTATGCAAACTGAGGACAGAATGCTGTAAGGGTTAAAAAACGAAAAGCAACTATGGCTCTCTTATTTGTGTGTGAGCTATTGTTTACTTAACCTAATGGCTTTATTACCCTGTGGTTAACATTGCTAGTTCTATCTGGCAGTGCGTGGGAGTCTGACACACTCCATGCTGTGATTGGCACCTCAAAGTCAATGCACAATCACTATAGAGAACATGGTATGGGTGGGGACAGCTCCCTTGCCTCAGCTACAGTTTTTCCCCAAAAATAGAAAATAGGATACTGTCTTATATTTGGTTTGGCCCTGAAAAAATGCGCTAGGGCCTATTTTTCGGGTAGGGCTTATTCTCAGGAAAACATGTATTGGGGGTATGTTTATCCCCCAAAAAATTAGACCCCTTTTCCAAGGAGAATCATACATCGATGCGTTCCACCGCAGGTCCTCGCACTCCACTGCAGTGCATCCCAGGTTCCGCTGCCTCAGATGTGGTGAGTATGTGTGTGTGCGATCTGATGTGTGATTGTCTGTGATCAGATCTGTGTGGGTGTGCGATCTGATGTGTGTGGATGTGCGACCTGATGTGTATGTGCGATCTGATGTGTGTGGGTGTGCAATCTGATGTGTGTGGGTGTGCGATCTGATGTGTGTGGGTGTGCGATCTGATGTGTGTGGGTGTGCAATCTGATGTGTGTGGGTGTGCAATCAGATGTGTGTGGGTGTGCGATCTGATGTGTGTGGGTGTGCGATCTGATGTGTGTGGGTGTGCGATCTGATGTGTGTGGGTGTGCGATGTGATGTGTGTGGGTGTGCGATCTGATGTGTCTGGGTGTGCGATCTGATGTGTCTGGGTGTGCAATCTGATGTGTCTGGGTGTGCGATCTGATGTGTGTGGGTGTGCAATCTGATGTGTGTGGATGTGCGATCTGATGTGTGTGGGTGTGCGATCTGATGTGTGTGGGTGTGCGATCTGATGTGTGTGGGTGTGCGATCTGATGTGTGTGCGATGTGATGTGTGTGGGTGTGCGATCTGATGTGTGTGGGTGTGCGATCTGATGTGTGTGGGTGTGCAATCTGATGTGTGTGGGTGTGCAATCAGATGTGTGTGGGTGTGCGATCTGATGTGTGTGGGTGTGCGATCTGATGTGTGTGGGTGTGCGATCTGATGTGTGTGGGTGTGCGATCTGATGTGTGTGGGTGTGCGATCTGATGTGTGTGGGTGTGCGATCTGATGTGTCTGGGTGTGCGATCTGATGTGTCTGGGTGTGTAATCTGATGTGTCTGGGTGTGCGATCTGATGTGTGTGGGTGTGCGATCTGATGTGTGTGGGTATGCAATCTGATGTGTGTGGGTGTGCGATCTGATGTGTGTGGGTGTGCGATCTGATGTGTGTGGGTGTGCGATCTGATGTGTATGGGTGTGCGATCTGATGTGTGTGGGTGTGCGATCTGATGTGTGTGCGATCTGATGTGTGTGGGTGTGCGATCTGATGTGTGTGGGTGTGCGATCTGATGTGTCTGGGTGTGCGATCTGATGTGTGTGGGTGTGGGTTCCCCTGCTGGCCAGAAGCAATCTGTACCATCAGATGTGGCGAGTGTGTGTGTGCGATCTGATGTGTGATTATATGTGCGATCTGATGTGTCTGGGTGTACAATCTGATTTGTGTGAGTGTGCAATCTGATGTGCGTTGGCGTGCGTTCTACCGCAGGTTCTTGATGTGTTCCACTGCAGGTCCTTCTGTTCGGTATCTGATGAATATGATTTTGGGGTCTTCTTTCTTCTCTCTTTTGGGGTGTCTACTTTCTATAATAAAGTGTCCTGTAGTATTCTATAACTTTTTTAGCTGTATAGACACTTGATTATTGAAACGCGACTAGAGCTTATTTTCGGTGTAGGGCTTAGTTTTAAGCCTTACACCAAAAAGGCTGAAAATTCCTATTCCTACTAGGGCTTATTTTTGGGGAAACATGGTACATGCTTAAAAGGAACCTGTCAGGTCCCATATGCGTTCTAACCTTGAAGCAGGGTGATGTGTGGCCTAGTAACTCCTTCCTACCCATCCCTGTGTTGTAATAATGTGTAATATGAATGTATAAAAATAAGTTTTATTACTTACATGTTTCCTATGTAAATGAGCAGAGGCTCTAGCCCCCTGTGCATCGCATCGCCCTGCGGGCATTTGCATCTCAAGGATTTACGGTGACGTCACTCATGTAAAACCATGGTATCACGCCCACAGGGGCGTGATACTATGGAAACCATGCAAATGGCCACAGGGTGATGCGACGCCCAGGGGACTAGAGGCTCTACTCATGTACCTAGGGAACATGTAAGTAATAAAACATATTTTTATATATTCATATTACACACTATTACAACACAGGGATGGGTAGGAAGGGGTTACTAGGCCACACATCACCCTGCTTCTAGGTTAGAATGCATATAGTGGACCCGTAGAAGTCTGGCTTACAGACGAAACGGCCGTCGTCCTTTGGAGGGACTCGCATCCTAGTCACCTCCCGCATTTTTATCTGCACCGATGAAAAGAACGCTTGAATAAAAAAGAAATTGTTTGGCATAGCAGCTGTTTGCGGTCGATTTTTCATCTTCCTGTTGTTAGAATGCATATAGGACCTGACAGGTTCCCTTTAAAACTCAATTCTTTGACTATGTGTGAACGGCTGCAGTCAGTAATCTAAGTGATACACCATTGGATTCAGAATCTCTCTGCCTACATTATGTTGCTGTCAGATGAGGTAGCAAAAATCTGCCAGCAGATTCCCTTTAAATAAAGCAGTTTTGTTTTTGAAACTTTTTTCATTGCATTTTTAGCCTGCTTTTTAAACTGTGTTTTTTAACTCGTTCGGTTTGTAATGTTTTAAATGAGTCGACTTTGTTTTAGATACTTCCTCTTAGCTTTCAAATAACTGTATTGATAAAGTCAGGGGTGTATTACATGTGTTGTTACTGTGTTTCCACAATTCCTGGACAGTCCGTAAAATGAAAGCACTTTTTTTGTACTGTTTGTAAAAAATGTAAGGTGTCTGTCATTTCTTTGGACCCTGAAGAAACTTATACAGATTATTTTGACTGAAATGATCCTAATTTTGCAGTTTTCAGTGAATGCAACTAATGTCTTCATATCAGAATGCTGGGCTGCAGACAAGTATCACATAGAATCATAAAGATCTGTTATGTTTTTCCAATGTGTCCATAAAAAGTATTGTCTTGTCCTTGATATTTGATAAACTGTGCAGAAAAAAAATAAAAAGTCAAATTGGCAACCCTGACACATGCATTTTTTACTTTGGAATTTTCCTCATATCATTCAAGCCTATGGAAAAAATCCGCAAAGAAAACATATATTTACCGCAAAAAAACTATATTGTGGATTTCAAAAAGGCACCGCAGGTCAGTTTACATTCAGTGATAAAATAGCATGGTGGACATGAAATGTCTAGAAATCCCATCCAATTTGCTGGAACTTGCAGCATTTTGTTGCCCAGGAAAAATAAACAGCATCAAAATTGCACTAAATATTTATCATGGGAACTTAAAGGAGTATTGCCATCTCAAAGATCCTATCCCAATGTGTAGTAGATGTAATAATAATATTAGTAAATAATTCCAATTAGAAATGTAGTATAGTTTTCCTGATAAAGCCAGGTCTCTTACCTCGAGTGCAAGGCATCGGTGTCCATGATTATGTCCACTCATATAGTGACAGTAAGGGTACAGTTCCACTTACGTATAGCTTGTGATGCGAGAGCATCGGAAGCGATATGTTACTGACCTCCTGCTGCAAGCGTCAGCCGAGGGTCATGCAACTGTGATGCAATTTTGCGATCGTATCACTGCCTCGGAGAAGAGGGAGGGAGCACTTTCTCCCCATCTCCTTCCCGGCCTGTCCTTGTGTACACCGCACTGCAGTTGGATGATATCCGAGTGCAGTGCAATTTTTCACACGCCCCTATAGACATGTATGGGGGTGCGTGAGCTGAGAATCGCTGCTAAATGAAGCATGCTGCGATTCTTTTCTCAGGCCGATATGGCATGAGAAATCAATCACAGATGGACACTGCCCCATATTTTTGCACTGGCGCGAGTGCAGTCCGATGTTTTATCGGATTGCACTCGTCCGTGCAAAACGCAAGTGGAGCCAAGGCATAAGTCAGTTGGTTGTTTGTGGTCATAACCATGGATATCTAAGTTGCGATGCCCTGAACATGAGATAAGAGGCATGGCGATATAATGAGAACTATACTACATTTCTTAATGAAGGTATTTGCTATTATTATTATTATTATTATTATTATAATAATATCTACTACATATTGGGATAGGATCTTAGAGATGGGAATACCCCTTTGACATGAAAAAAAACTGAAAGAGGCAAATTCTTTAGATATGCTTCAATATAGCTCATGGATTACAATTTTTGCCCATCTTTTCTCATAAATCTATGTTGTGCTGTTCCTTTGTTCGTCCTCCCAAAAATGTATGTCTAGATAAATTTACAAATGGGTGCTATGTTATCATTCATATTGTGAATGGGTGTGTCCTTACTATGACATTGTCAACACTGATTGGACAGAGTGAGACTAGGTAAGGACAACCCCTGAATTGGAAATACCCAGATGTCCATTTATTTATAAGTTTTTAATTGGAACAACATCAAAAAACAGAAGAGTAGTACAAAAAAAATGCTCCGGAATTGTTATTTTAAGGAAAATAAAATTATTTACTTAAATAGACATGGAAAGAGAGGAGACAAGTATTCTTTAAAAACAGCCGCTAGACTAATGTAATGTTCAAACAGAGCTAGGCAATAGGACACCATTCATTACATGTAGTGGTAATATAGTTACCTCATCGGACTGAGAAGGGCTGATGCGGGGCATCGGTGACACTTGTGGCGTTTTCAGCTGAGTTGTACTGTTTTCCGATCCTAGGTCTCGGTGGACAGTCTGAATGTGATTTTGGAGTTCACTTTCAGATTCAAATTTAACATTGCAACTAGAGCATCGCGTCTTCATCACGGAGGCCTTATTTTTACCATCTACACAGGGTACATTGTCAGTCTGACTTAGGGAAGGCCTATTAGTGCTTAAAATCACATTGGTAGTTGGACTGGCACTTTTACTAAGATTAACACAAGTAGCGCAAAGGCCGTAGGGCAAACCATTAATATCAAGCTTCACCAAGTCCTGTTTAGAGCTAAACTCTTTTAGACAAGAAGCACACTTGAACAACTTCTGCAGGTTAGGTGCACGAACATTGGCCTGAATTGCAGCTCCGTTTCCGGTTTTCTGCATATGAAATGTGCCATGGATCTTGAGCTCCAGAGTTGAGGTCACTGTCTGCATGCACACTACACAACGAAACCCTGTCAATGAATTTCTCAGGTCTGGATGCATCTGACAATGTTCTAAGAAATCCTCCTCACTATGTAGAGGAAGTTTACAAATTCTGCAGTTCCCAGTGTCCAGACTCTTACTATGAGTGACTTTGTGTTCTGTAAGAGTCAACAAAGACGGGAAACGTTCCCCACAAATCGGACACATGTAATGCTTTACCGGACCGAGATGTGTCTGCATGTGCTCTCTCAGACCACTTTCAGAAAAAAATGTACGAGAACAGACATTACACTTATAATTTCCTTTGATTAGCTCAGCCTTTTTCTTGACAATTGCACTTTCTCCAGGTCGAATATTGTGATCTCTGAGTTGGTGGTTCTGCAATAGAGTTTCCATGGTGTAGGCAGCACCGCATATATCACAGCCATACATTGGTTCAGAGGTATCTATATCTTCCTCACTGCCATCATGACTATTATGAGACTCTTGATTGTTAGTCAATAGGGTCTGAAGTTCCACCTCTTCTTTCTGAACTTGTTCCGGAGCTCCATTAGTTCCACAGTTTTGTGTTTTGGCTTCGAACACACAATGTTTTTCCCTCAAGTGTTTTTCTAATAAAATGATGGCGTGAAAAGCTTTACTGCAAAATTTGCAATTATATTTTTTGCTGTGGGTTGTGATGTGACACTGGAGCTCTACTTCTGTGCCAAAGGACTCGCCACAGAAAATGCACTTGTGGATTTTTCCCTGGTTCTCCAGGTGGTTGTGCTTTACATGAAGCTGTAAGTCAGTTTCTGTGCGAAAGTCCCAGTTACAGGAAGTGCAACGGTATACTTTCTTTTCGTTGCTGTGTTTCACAGCCAAGTGAAGCTGAATGGAGACTTTGGAGTCAAACACTTCCTGGCATAGTGTACAACGGAAGAAAACAAATGTATGCATGTCTAGCAAGTGCTTCTGCAAATCATCCACTGAAGTAAACTGTTTGTCACAACTCTCACAAATATAATATGTAGATGTGATCATAAAGTGAATGGTAACATGCTTTAAAAGAGATTCTTGGTTTGGAAAATCTTTGTTGCACTGGGGGCATGTCAATTTTGGCAGAACGGTATCAAGATGAGTTTTTAAGTGAGTCTGAAAACCATCGAGGGACGAATACTTGGCACCACATTGATTGCAGATGTACTCGCCTGCAGGTCTTGAAGGATTGCCACCAATGGTCTGCATCATCTTTAAGGAGGATTGATCTAAAGTAACAGGAGATAAGGGACTCAAAGCCCTAGATTTCTTCCCATTATGGATGTAATTTAGTGCCAACGGAATGTTCTTATGATTTTCCTTGATATGCTTGTTTAATTTAAGAACACTATTAAAGATAGGTGAATTGGTACAGTACGAGCAAGAGTATACTTCAACCACTGGCTCTTTTGGGGTACCCAACACTGGAGAACCAAACCGGGAACTGCTGAGGTCACAATGGACTTGACGGATGTGCTCCTCTAAGGAAGAGTCTGTGAGAAACCCCATGTAACAATGGGGACAGAAGAATGCATTACTGTCTTTTGCGACTGGATTTGGAAACCCATGTGAACTTCTAATGTGCTCTTGGAGAATGTTAAGGTCGTTGAATATTTCAGAGCAAAAGTTGCACTGATACACCATGGCAGGCATAGTGGAAACGATTAATGCTGGATCCTGAGTTTCATGTACCTGTTTGAGATGTTCATTTAGATTGTAGAGAGAAGGTAATACTTCTAAGCAGTACTGACAGATATGAGCCTGCTCTGGTTTATCTAAATGCATAGTTTTAAGATGTATCTGGAGGACAGCAAGGCTAGAAAATAATTGTTTGCTGCAGTAGATGCAGCTGTATGTGACTTTAGCTTGCTTGTTTGAAGGCGCATTAAGATCACCAGTTTGTTGAGAAGCTCTTTTCCTCCCACGACTTTTAGGTAATGGCGGAGCAACATCCACCATCGTAGAACTGTCCACAGACAGGTTTGAATCAGGGGTGGTACTCGATACCGATGTATAGCCTACAGTAACTAAAGAGGGACTGTTGCTTGGATTACAGGATTCGGGGTGTTGATGGCTATCCATATGGCTGTAGAGCTCCTCAATACTGTGAAAATTTTCTGAGCAAATGCTACAAGAATTTTTTTTCTCGCTACTATGAATTTGATCCATGTGATTCAAAAGAGAAGTTTCTTCAACGAAAAGTTCATGGCAATATATACACTGGAGAGCAGCTCTGTCATCATTTGGAGAACATTCAGGGTGACATTCCGCTATATGTTTTTGAAGATCCTCAGGAAAGTCAAACCCTTCTTCACACTGGCTGCATTTTTGAGTGTCCTTCAATTTCCAATCCTCCATTCTGGAACCAGACTGTGAACAATCTTTATTTCTTTCATGTACCTGCATGTGACCATGCAATGAGCTGGAAGAGAGGAAACCCCTTCTACAGATGGCACACTTATATGGCTTGTTGGATGTATGCGTCTTTAAATGAATTTTAAGATGATCACTTCTAGAAAATGCGGCATCACACTCACTGCAGTGATATTTTTTGTCTCCAGTATGCAGTTTTATATGGCGATCTCTACTTCTTTTGTGCTTGAACAGTCTACTACAATATGTGCACTTAAAAGGGAGTTTGTCACTGTGACTCTGTTCATGGTGTTTTAAATAGCTGAGGCGACTGAAGGATTTGTCACAAAACTGGCAGGGATACGGCAACCCAGGAATTCCCTCGTCTTCACCAAAATCGCACCCTTCTCCGTGGCTGGGTGATGTCTGATCTTTACTAGATGGCGATGATGCTGGCCATGAACAAGATGGATCATCTTCTATATCTGCACCATCTGAAAATGCAAAACAAAAAATATTAGAAATACGTAGTATTCGAAAGGGGGTATAACATCTTTATAAAATGCTATAAGAATGTTACAATAACTATAATAATTTGTATATTGTTATATGAAATTGTTTAACAACATTCAACATTGGTCATTAATATTTATTAAGGTTTAGCTTTACATTTAGGTTCCCTTTTAATTTTCGGCATATCGGTTGGGTTCCAGGCCATGAGAACCCTACCAATCGCTAAAAAAAACCCTAAAAACTCACACAGCCCAGGCGACAGAAGCATTGACTTCTCAGAATACAGACTGTCACTGATCTAAATAAAAGGACACACATATATATATAAAGTTCTAAAGCTTTAGGTACTTTTAGAAGGTTGTTACAAAGTTGGTAAGTCAACAACTATCCCATATCTTACTGATCGCTGGGAGTCCGACTATTGGGACCCTCACTGATCCCAAAAACAGGCCTGTGCAGAGCCTCATTTGAATGGAGAGGAGGTTCAGCATGCTGACCATCACTCCATTAATTGTCTATAGCTCTATGGGAGGGTAATAATTTACCAAAATGGAACAACCCCCTTAAATCCTTGATAACCAAGTAATTTGTATGCTTTCAATATTTCCTCCCGTTCTTCAATGGTATGGTAAAAAGAAACAGTATATTTTTAGGCTGTGACATGGCTATAAAAATTGCAAATCTGTGTTTAGTATATAGGTTAAATAATTTTATATTTTGTTTAGGGTGAACCTTTAGAGCAGGGGTGGGGAACCTCCGGCCCGCGGGCCGCATGCGGCCCGCCATGACCTTTTATGTGGCCCCCGGGCAGATTCCCGGGGGAGGCAGTGCTGGTGCTGTCACCGCGGTTTGCTGCCGCCGGCCCTTTAAATCCACACATTGCTGTTTGTGCTGCAATGTGTTCTCCCGTCGGCCAGTGCCAATTGCCAATGGGCGGGTCCACAGCAGCCTCACAGCTTCCTGCCTTGTGTGTCCGCCCCCTGCCCTCCGGAGATCAGTGCCTGCCTTCTCCTTCTGATGCAGTGTCCGGCTCCTGCACTCCGGTGATGTGAATGCAATGCTGCTGTGAGTCCAGCGCCGACCCTCTGCTGCTATATGCCCTGCCCAATGCTTTGTGCCTCCCCACACCAGTTCTGTAAACCCTCTCCCCCAGAGTTGCATGAAACTCTCAGCGCAGTGTGGCCCCCAATGTCCTGTGTGCACCCCTCCCCCAGTCCTGTGTGCAGCCCCCCAATGTCCTGTGTGCAGCCCATCACCCAGTAGTCCTGTTTGCACCCCCCCAATCCTGTGTGCACCCCTCCCCCAGTCCTGTGTGCACCCCCCCAGTCCTGTGTGCACCCCCCCAGTCCTGTGTGCACCCCCCCAGTCCTGTGTGCACCCCCCAGTCGTGTGTGTGTGCAGGCCCCCCAGTGATGTCTGTGCAGGCCCCCCAGTGATGTCTGTGCAGGCCCCCCAGTGATGTCTGTGCAGCCCCCCCCCCCAGTGATGTCTGTGCCTCCCCCCCAGTGATGTCTGTGCCTCCCCCCCAGTGATGTCTGTGCCTCCCCCACAGCGGTGTCTGTGCCTTCCCCACAGCGGTGTCTGTGCCTTCCCCACAGCGGTGTCTGTGCCTTCCCCACAGCGGTGTCTGTGCCTTCCCCACAGCGGTGTCTGTGCCTTCCCCACAGCGGTGTCTGTGCCTTTCCCACAGCGGTGTCTGTGCCTTCCCCACAGTGATGTCTGTGCCTTCCCCACAGTGGTGTCTGTGCCTTCCCCACAGTGGTGTCTGTGCCTTCCCCACAGTGGTGTCTGTGCCTTCCCCACAGCGGTGTCTGTCCCTTCCCCACAGCGGTGTCTGTGCCCCCAGCCCCGCGTGTGGTGTCTGTGCCCCCAGCCCCGCGTGTGGTGTCTGTGCCCCCAGCCCCGCGTGTGGTGTCTGTGCCCCCAGCCCCGCGTGTGGTGTCTGTGCCCCCAGCCCCGCGTGTGGTGTCTGTGCCCCCAGCCCCATGCCCCCAGTTAATTAATTGCTTCACCCAATATAGCAGGGTCATTTAAACATTGATAATTTTGTGCGGCCCCCGAAGGTTGGTAGAAATTTCCAAATGGCCCCCGACAGAAAAAAGGTTCCCCACCCCTGGTTTAGAGAATATGTGATACCAAATAGGTTTGCTTTTTATTTATTGTTAAATAGAGAAAAGAGGGATGATTTGAATGTTCATATATTTTTTATGTTTTGAAAAACTTTAGAAACATTTTTTTTTTCAATTTACTTTTTAACCCACCTATGGGGAATTAAACTTTTGATTTCATGTTCATAAATTGTGATACTGTTAAATGGCAATATACAGTCAAAATGACATTTTCATGTGAAGTGCTGATATCTGCTGAATATGATGCAGCCTCAGTTCCTGAGCTTGCTCTATATATGCAGAACCGATTTAGGACGTACTATCAGGTCCTAGATCAAAAAAGGGTTCATATTCTAAAAATAGTAAATTCATAATATGGTAAAATGACCTCAACCTGAAAGAAAACAAGCCATCATATGTCTATGTTGATGGAAAAGTAAACATGTTACAACTCTTGGAATAAGGGCAGGAGAAAATAAAAATGCAAAACTAAAAAATGCCTGGGTCAGTAATGGATTAAGGTTTTTCCGTCCTAGTGTCCTAGAGGTCCCAAAAGCCTCACTACCACCTGAGATGACAACAGCGTTATAAATAGCAGCAGTAGAATGGATGCAAAATTTGCATTAGGGAGGGAGAGAAGCTTCAAACTATGTTTTAACCTCATTTATCTACTTTAGGCCTAAGACACATGGCATGAAAATCGAACTGAGTGGAATGCGATAAAACATCGCATACCACTAGGACCAGTATTAGCCTATGTGTCAGCACCCTTGAGCGATTATTTTCTCGGCCCCAATCGGACTGCTGCGATTGTAATGCGAGCCTATTTCACCCATTCAAGTCTATGGGGCGAGAGAAAGATCACACTGCACTCGCAGCACACCGGTGTACTGCGAGTGCAGGGCGAGAATGGCAATAGCCGGCTACGGAGGAGAGAGGGAGATAAATCACTCCCCTCCTCCTCAGTGCTGGCCCGCCCCTCCTCAGCACTGGCCCGCCCCTCCTCAGTGGCGGCCCGCCCCCCGCAGCTGAGGTCCAATTGCATGTTCGGACCTCAGTCACAGTGACACTCGCATGACACTCGGCTCCCGCTGTGCTGCCAGCGTGAATCGAGTGTCATGCGAAGATCGTATTAGTCCCCATGTGGCCCTGGCCTTACTGTAGAAAACGTACTGGAAACATGAATACAGGGACAATGTGCAGTCAGGGAAAATATACAAACAAGTGCGTAAGACCCAACAGTGCCTCCAACTATCAATGGCTCTTAGTATTGGTCTTCTCTTCCCATATGAGACCCTCCAGGCTTTAGGGTCTCAATGTCACTGCAGTCCCTGCACCTACTATGGGGATGTTCCTGACAAACACTATGTAATAAATGTAATAAGAAAATATTAATTCCTAATTTTCCCAAAAGTTCTACTTTATGCTGTAATCAGATTTGGGATGAAAACACTGTGGGTGGGTTGGCTCAGCCAATTATTTTTTTTAGAAATAAAAAAACTGCCTCCTATTACATAGAAGAGCAGTACTAGAGGAAAAGTGCAGTGCACACAAACGTGCATTGTGGTCAAGTTCAAGAGGTTCCTCAACATTTCTTCCTTTCTCCATCTACATTAACATGTTGAACTTCCTTAGGAAAGTAGGCATGGTACTTTCAAGTGACACAGACAAAGCAGAAAACCGGAAACAGGAACACTGATAAGCGAATATGAATAAACCTTGAAGATTTATTAACAAAAGTTCCACATGATGATGGCCAGTTAGCAGAAACCGATATGCACACGTTAACATATCTAGGTGTATGAAATAGATCATTTGAAGATCAGATTTGAATAATTATCTTCTATTTTCTCTTGTCGTTGAGGCTTATAGCTCTAAGAGTGGCCATGCACATTAGATTCATGGTGGCAGAATCGACTCTTCTCCAACGGAAAATGTCAGGAAAAAAGGGTGGCGCATTCTAAAGTGGAAAACTTTATCTATTGTATTATAGCTTTAGGGAAATAGTGCGTGGTCTTAAAGGAACCTGTCACAGATTTGGCAACCATAAGCTGCAACCACCACCAGTGAGCCCTTATATACAGCATTCTAGAATACCATATATAAGAGCCCAGACCGCACTGTATAACATAAAAAACACTTTTATAATACTCACCTAGGGGGCGGTCGGGCCGATGGGTGTCGCTTCTCTCCGGTCTGATGCATCCTCTCTGCTGCGATCTCCGTCCTTCTTCTACCCAGCCCAGTATGGATGAAGTGTCCTACGTCATCCACACAGGCTGGCATTGCGGTCCTGTGCGGTGCACTTTGATCTGCCCTGCTGACGGCAGATCAAAGTACTGTAATGTGTAGAGCGAGGAAAGGTTAAAGACCGCCCGCGCATACGCACTACAATACTTTGATCTGCCCTGAGCAGGGCAGATCAAAGAGCGCCTGCGCAGGACTTCAAAGTCGGCCAGTGTGGATGACGTAGGATGCGTCATGCACATGGGTCTTAGAAGAAGGAGGATGGCAATCACTGCAGAGAGGAGGCGCTGGAGAGCAGCAACACCCATCGGACCGGACCGTCCCCCTAGGTAAGTATAATAAAAGTGTTTTTTACATTCTACACAGCGGCTTTGGCTCTTCTATACAGCATTCTAAAATGCTGTATAAAAGAGTCAATGGGTGGTACCTGCGGCTTATAGTTGCCAAATGTGCTCATAGGTTCCCTTTAAGAAGACAGGGATCAATCTGAATGCAAAGCTCCCAAGCTCTGTTAGAAAACTAAAACAGCCACCAATGGGTGGCTATGAGCTCTTCCACTTTTGCTTTGTACTAGCTTTCATAAATATCTAATAATAATTAGAGATGAGCAGATTGTTTTGCACAACCCTGGTACAAAGACCAGGTCAGTGCCCTCTGGCTACGGAAAGGACATGCGCAAATTTCAGGATCTTCTGGGAGTTCATCTGTGTTGAGTGGGTGCAGCACAAAGGTGACATCTCACCAGCCCGGCTAATAAGCAGGGATCATGGAGGGTAAGGAGATTCACTCAGCACCGGTCCATCGCCTATACCGTGAACCTGATATACACAAAGTGATCCATTCATCTCTATTTCTAATCAATATTAATGTTCATTTACATTGGCAGATACTTGGGATTGCACATTCCCATTATCGGCATTTCTAAACTAGCAGCCAATCATGTGACAAATGAGCGAACAACTCGTTTGTGAGGTGAAATGATTTTTAAGCATGCAGCACATCGTCCTGTGTAAACTTCCGAGAACAATCATACTGTGCACATGGAAGTGCGTTTGGCCAGTCTAAACAGGCTCTTAAACGACCTCTAATTGGCTTGCATGTAGACGATTGGCAGTGTAAGTGCAATCAAAAGGTATAAAGCCTGCTTTACACGTTGCAATTAGTTGTACAATCGCATTTGCGATGTGACACGCCCAGGTTGCATACGGGATCTTATGAGATTGCACGTAGGTCGTTCATTTGCTGTCACACGAGCGTTATTAGTCTATGTTAAATTGATCAATTTTGTGTGTGATCCTTTAGATCATGTGTTCTGTGACGTATGCATTGGGCACCTTTTTTTTTTTTTATTTATTGACTTGACAAGCGTGTGTAATGCGTAGGGATCCGTTTTTACTATGTCATCTGCCATTCAGCTCTGCTACATGGCCGCTGACAGCAGACACAGACAGCCATGTAGCAGAGCTGAATGGCAGATGACAGCAGACACAGACAGAGCCGCACTGTCAGAATGAACTCGGGTGAACCTCACCCGACTTCATTGTCATGCTGCGGCTCTGTCTGTGTCGCGTCCTGATTAGCGGTCACCCCTGAACCCTCCCCAACCACACCTATTGCCAATCCATATCATACGCATAAATAGCCTGGGTCTCAGCTTCCCATACACGGTAAGTTTTTTAACTGCATGAGAGGACACACACAAGCTAGGGACCCCAACGTAGAGAAATACTTTGGCGTAGTGTTGGGGCTCTATTGCATTGATCAATTCAGTAGCTAAATTTCTCTTGATTCATAGGTTCATGGCAGTAATGCAGATTCCATTTTTCACATTTTCACTCTTACATATAGCTATTGGATTTTTCAAGTCAGTATTCACACAGCAGTTTCTGCTATTTCATGTATTCCCCTTACATAGTCACTGGTGTGCATACCTTATCTCCCCTTATTGTCAGCTACGGGCTGCCAATAACTCCTTATTACCCCGATTTGCCAAAGCACCAGGGCAAATCGGGAAGAGCCGGGTACAGTCCCAGAACTGTCGCATATAATGTATGCGGCAATTCTGGGCGGCTGCTGGCTGATATTGTTAGGCTGGGGGGCTCCCCATAACGTGGAGCTCCCCATCCTGAGAATACCAGCCTTCAGCCGTATGGCTTTATCTGGCTGGTATTAAAATTGGGTGGGACCGCACGCCGTTTTTTTTAATTATTTAATTATTTATTTCACTACACAGTATAGACACGCCCACCGGCTGCTGTGATTGGGTGCAGTGTGACACCTGTCACTCAGCGTGGGGGCGTGTCTCACTGTAACCAATCATAGGCGCCGGTGGGCGGGGATAGCAGGGAATACGAGATTGTTTAATGGGCGGCCGGCTTTTTCAAAACAGTAAAAGCCGCCGGAGCAGTGTGAACGCCGTGCAGCGCCGGGGATCGGGGATCGGTGAGTATATGAGAGAGGGGGATAGACTGACATGGACAGAGAGTGAGGGACAGAGATAGTGATCGACTGACAGAGATTAGTGAATGACAGACATTGTGAGGCGCTTCAGAACGCAGCTTTTCAGCTGCGCTCTGAAGCGGACCTTTTTTAAGCTGCGGTGCAGAGCGCACACCTGCGCACATAGCCACAGACATCAAAATCGTATGAGGGATGTCACACGTTACAATTCACTAGGTTCGTGCAACAAAACGCTCAATTCTAGACAAAGATACGATGTGTTTGCAATCAACGGTTTTGCGTTCAATCCTGATCGCACGTAGATGTCACACGCGGATACCTCACAAACGCTGCCGGATGTGCGTCACTTACAACTTGATCCCAACGACGGATTGTGAGATATATTGAAGCGTGTGTAGCGGGCTTAAGAACACTCAGTCTTTTTGTTGCGTTTTTAAATCTGAGCAGAAAATCCCACGTTTTTCATGAGTTTTGAATTTTTGAAGAGGATTTAGAGATTTTCTGCTCTAAAAAATCCTTCAGAAACCACGTGCACACATTGTGTATTTGGTCAGGTTTTTTACCTCAGTATTTGTAGCCAAAACCCAGAGTGGAACAGTCAGAGGAAAAGTAGAATAGAAACACGGACATCACTTCTGTATTTTTATCCACTCCTGGTTTTGACTTACAAATACTGAGCTAAAAACTTCCCCAAATACTCAACATGTGCACGTGGCTTACACAAGACTGAAAAAACCTTTAATTCTATTACATAGTTATAATGATGATTTATTATTTGACATCATTTTACATTACTAAATGTATACTAAAGCAAATGAACACACTGCATTATCTCAGATATTTTAGTTTAGGTCTTCTTTATTGTTGTTTTTCTTCCTTTGATCATTGTGCTATTGTTTGTATTTTCCCTGTGAGTCACCTCTTCCTGAAGGTTGTGTGCCTTTCTTATAATCCATGTGTGATATCACATTTACTGGCATCTCGCTGTTTCAAAATCACAAGCAATAGATATGATATATACTTGAAAAGACACATATGGTTGTGGCAAACTGTTTTATTTATTTACACCTCACCAGTTAAAAGATATCTGTCACCAAGGTTTTTGTTATCTCATATGAAAGCATCATAATGTAGAGACATAGACCCTGAAACCAACAATGTATCACTTAAGCTGGGTTCACACATAACAACAGCGACAACGACGTCGGTGTTACGTCACCATTTCCTGTGACGTTACAGCGACCTCAGATGATCGCTAGTAAGCTGTCAAACATGTAATTTTAAGCAGCTACGGAGCAGCGATCATAGCGACCTCGACGGTCGTTGTGCGGTGTCACATGCGTTGCTATGCGACGACTCAGACCTTGACAGAGGCGTGGTGTTTACCCCTAGACATGTTTTGCGTTGCCTCTTTTCACACCCCTCTGTTCCGATTGGTGATCGCTACAGCGCCTTTGTGTTGCCTTTTTTCACGCCCCTCTATTCCGATTGGTGATCACTACAGCGGCGCCTGATTGGGTGACCGTGCCAAACAAAGGAAGACACAGTAGTGCTTTCATTCATTCTACCTGAGCTTTTTCAACACGTAGTTTGACTCTACTACGTGGAACAAAGAATGGAACTTAAAGAATGAAATCACTGTAACGCCTTCGGCAAGGTACCCAATCGGAACGCTGTTGTAACCACCAATCGGAGTCATAGGGGCGTTGCAAAATACACCGTAAAAACACGCCCTTGTCCTGTCTTCAGTCCTACATCACTGCATTCAGCGTCGTCGTGACCGTCGCTGCTGCGGTGTCAAACACAAGGATGCTGAGCTTATCATCATGGCGCAGCGGGATAGCAGCGATCAAAAAATGACCTGGAATATTCAGGAGCGAGCAGCGATTTCGCAGTAGGGGTCTGATCGTTGTTATGTGTCACACACAGCGACGTTGCTGTTGAGGTCATTGCTACGTCACAGAAAATGGCAACTTAGCAGCGATGTCGTTGTCGTCGTCGCTGTGTGTGACACCACCTTTAGTTTACAGGGTGCAGTAGTTGTGATACAATCAGAGTTCTTAGATGTAGGAGAGTTTAGAGAGCTAGCCCTGCCCATACCACAGATTTCTGTGAACATTGTATATGGACAGTAATGTGAGATCTAATCCAGGCAGTGATAATCTCCAGCTGATAAAACACTCATTGCATTAAAATAACAGTACACATCCCTGAAATCAGTGTCTCAGCCCTACCTCATGCTTTCCTCTGGTTGCATAGCAAAAACTTGCTGACAGATTCCCTTTTATATGAAACATACTTTGTTTTAGTAACATTTATCCATGGAACCAGGGGAGCAACGATCACGGTCGCAGACGGAGCATCCATGACTGGGCCCATGCGAAAGGGGGGGCCTGATGATGCCAGTGGCAATTTCAACTGGATTTGTGTTTGAAGATGCACATTCTGGTGAAATAGCAGCACAGTGACCCACAATCTGAGGCCCACAGCTGACATTGGTATGCCAGTCACAGAGTGGCGCATAGCAGTGACATCATGTAGTGCCCACAACATGCATGCTGAAGCCAGCAGCTGGCCTCTGTGCTGGGTATAGCAGAGGACACCATGCTTCATGGGAGCAGGGAAAGGCTTTTTTAAAATGTCAGATAACAGCGGTAGAGCAAGGAACATTATTACAGGAAGGGTCCAGGAAAGCGAAAATTAGACCATAAATTAGAAATGGGCCCTGGATAGGGGACTGGATGGGGACATTGTACCAGGGGGGACATTATACCAGGAAGGGACCTAGGATGGGGGAAATTATTATATTATGGAGGACAAGGCTTACAGTACAGACCAAAAGTTTGGACACACCTTCTCATTCAAAGAGTTTTCTTTATTTTAATGACTAAAAATTGTAGATTCACATTGAAGACATCAAAACTATGAATGAAAACATGTGGAATGAAATACTTAAAAAAGTGTGAAACAACTGAAAATATGTCTTATATTCTAGGTTCTTCAAAATAGCCACCTTTTGCTTTGATTACTACTTTGCACACTCTTGGAATACTCTTGAGCTTCAAGAAGTAGTCACCAGAAATGGTTTTCCAACAGTCTTGACGGAGTTCCCAGAAATGCTTAGCACTTGTTGGCCCTTTTGCCTTCACTCTGTGGTCCAACTCACCCCAAACCACCATCTCGATTGGGTTCAGGACTGGTGACTGTGGAGGCCAGGTCATCTGGCGTAGCACCCCATCACTCTCCTTCTTAGTCAAATAGCCCTTACACAGCCTGGAGGTGTGTTTGGGGTCAATGTCCTGTTGAAAAATAAATGATGGTCCAACTAAACGCAAACCGGATGGAATAGCACGCCGCTGCAAGATGCTGTGGTAGGCATGCTGGTTTAGTATGCCTTCAATTTTTAATAAATCCCCAACAGTGTCACCAGCAAAGCACCCCCACACCATCACACCACCTCCTCCATGCTTCTCGGTGGGAACCAGGCATGTAGAGTCCATCTGTTCACCTTTTCTACAAAGACACGGTGGTTGGATCCAAAGATCTCAAATTTGGACTCATCAGACCAAAGCACAGATTTCCACTGGTCTAATGTCCATTCCTCGTGTTCTTTAGCCCAAACAAGTCTCTTCTGCTTGTTGCCTGTCCTTAGCAGTGGTTTTCTAGCAGCTATTTTACCATGAAGGCCTGCTGCACAAAGTCTCCTCTTAATAGTTGTTCTAGAGATGAGAAGGTGTGTCCAAACTTTTGGTCTGTACTGTATCTCTTTATAGTATTTAGAACTCTACAAGGGCTCATACGAATTAACAACATGCAGGTTAGGAACCAGGTCCAAATTTGCAAGGGGTTCCATCGGATTCTAGTTATGCCACTGAATGGAACTTATAATCTAATTTCCTAAACCAGGGGTTGGCTATACATTACTGAAATGTAGCATGAAGCAAGTGGATAATAAAAGGGGTTTAGTTGCAACAACAATTTGGTAAAAATACAATGTCCATAAGATATGAGAAATAAGTAGTGAAATTAACTGGAAGATCAACAGCAAGTCAAGTCTTAGGGTACCTTCACACTTTAGCGATGCAGCAGCGATCCGACCAGCGATCTGACCTGATCAGGATCGCTGCTGCATCGCTACATGGTCGCTGGTAAGCTGTCAAACAGGCAGATCTCACCAGCGACTAGTGACCAGCCCCCAGCCAGCAGCGAAGTGCAAGCGACGCTGCGCTTGCACGGAGCCGGCGTCTAGAAGCTGCGGACACTGGTAACTAAGGTAAACATCGGGTATGGTTACCCGATGTTTACCTTAGTTACCATCTCACACCGCTTAACTTAGCGTGTGCAGGGAGCAGGAGCCGGCACTGGCAGCGTGAGAGCTGCAGAGGCTGGTAACAAAGGTAAATATCGGGTAACCACCTTGGTTACCCAATGTTTACCTTGATTACAGCTTACCGCAGGCTGTCAGACGCCGGCTCCTGCTCCCTTCACATTCAGGATTGTTGCTCTCTCGCTGTCACACACAGCGATGTGTGCTTATCAGTGGGAGAGCAACAATAAAAAAACGAACCAGCACTGTGTGTAACGAGCAGCGATCTCACAGCAGGGGCCAGATCGCTGCTCAGTGTCACACACAGCGAGATCGCTAATGAGGTCACAAAAAACGTGACTAAGCAGCGATCTCAGTAGCGATCTCGCTGTGTGTGAAGTACCCCTTATTGACTGTGATCAGTACTTAACCTTACTTATGACCTTGTTGTTGAAGGTTGTGAAATCCCAAGGCATTGTTCTAAAATTAACAAGAAAGCCATCCCAGTAGTATGGACAGCGTAATAAACAGTATACTATTGTCTATATTTTGAGGCTATGTTCATACCGTGTTTTACTCTCACATCAGTGGCTCCATTGGGGCTTACGTCTTATGTCTTGAGAAATGGGATTCGGGCATATGTGCTGACTGGGCCATTGACCATAATGATGCCGCCATAGTCACTGTTTACTCTGTTGCATTTTGGCGGTATCTGCCATTTTGAAATGGTCTCTAAGATGTGATCGACTGCATTTTGGCGCTTGCCTCAAATAGGCGAATACAGCCAAAAACATCCGTCAGCTCATATGCCCCGAACTCCATTTTCCAGAGCTTCAGACCTAGGTTCAGATGAAATCACGGTTGTGAGGGGAAAAATGCAATGTGAACCTGGTCTAAGAGTTTCAGGCTCTCACATAACTCTGGCCAAGTAAAGTATAACTGTTCACTCAAACACACAAACATTATTTTTAATACATAAGGATACATGTGTATATTACCTCAAAAAGAATATAAAACATATATTACTTAATATAATACATATAGTAAGAGTTGCTAAGAGAAGGTGTACAGTATATTTTAATTATTATTTAAAAGGTATATCTAAGATATTTTTTTAAAAAAAAGTGCCTAAGCACTAACAGGCAGGTACTTGCTACCTACCCGCCTGTTGTGCCTGGCGCTGTTCTTCGCCAACAGAGAGTGGTCCCAGACTGCTCCAGCCGACTATTCAGCTGCTTCCACTGATGTCACATCAACAGTGAGGCGGCTTCTATTCCGCTCTGCTCGGTAGCCAGGACGGGACAGTTGACGTCTGGCTTACTGACAGTCGGCTCCCCCAGTTAGGCAGTGGGGAGCCGGCTATCAGTCAGCATGGCGTCAGCTGTCCAGCCCCGTCTACGGAACAGATTAGAAAGAAGCCTCTGCTCTGTGTATGAAGGCATGGTATAGCCGGAACGCGCGGTCTGTGAACGGCGCCGGGAACAAAAGGCAGGTAAATAGCAAACCTGCCTGTTAGTACTTAGGCACATTTTTTTTTTTTTTTTTTTTAAAGTACCAGATATACCAATGGTTATAAGTAGAAAAACTACATCATATGGGAGTTAGGGTCAGCACACACGGCAAGTAAAATGGGGTGAGTGAAATATGATAAAAAATCGCATTCCACTAAGACCAATATTACTCTATGGGGCAGCTCCCATGAGCGATTATTTTCTCAGTCCTAATCGGACCGAGAAAAGTCACAGCATGCTGCGAGTGGAATGTGATCTTGTTCCACTCGCACCCATACAAGTCTTTGAGGTAAGAGAAACATCGCATTGCTCTCGCATTACACCGATGTAACGCGAGAGCAGTGCAATTCTCGCATCAGTCAGAAACGGAGGAGATAGGGAGATAAATCCCTCCCTCCACTCCCCTCCGCAACTGAGGTCTGATCGCACGATCGGACCACAGTTGCAAGACACTCGGCTCCTGCTGTGATGCAAGCGTGAGACGAGTGTCATGCGAGGACTCGCACAAATCCCCGTGTGGTCTCAGCTTTAAAAAGAGGAAAGCCAGATTGTTTATCTCAAACGCATACAAATAAATGGTGAGAGAGAACTGTGTACATACTGTACATGTCTATCCCTCCATTCAGTCCGCAGCTGGATAACTGGTCACTTTGTTTGGTAGATCAAAGGTTAGAGGGTCCCCATTATTTAATGGAGGCAATCAAAGATGTGTGATCTTGAACTATCAAGCAATTATTTTATACAATGTGAATATCCATAGGAATATACAAAGTTTTCACAGTAATGAAATACTAAAGGCTCTTTAAGTTTGTCAGCGGCAACCTACTTTGTTAATAAATTACTAAAGACCAATGAATGGATTTGCAAACAAATAAAATGTGCATTTTGATGTGCCCTAATATTTCTAAAGCCCATTGAATATGAATACAGAAGTAAAGTACATCCATGTTGGAAAAACCTTAAAAAGTATTGATCGGCTGGTCTTTCAATAATCTGGAAAGAATTAGCCAGGTATTCTATACCAGTCACATCAACGTAAAAATATGATATTCCTAAGATGAAAGACAGGACCGGTATGAACTGTGTAAACAGTAATGAAGCCTACGTTCCTTTAAGGTAGAAAGATTTTACTAGAATCTTTACTTATCCACAGGAAACAGATGAGGATTCATTCCTTTCCTGCATCAAGAAACTGATGACAACACCATCTCACTATCAATGCCAGATGGCAGCCTTCTAACTCTGTGAAAACAACCAAACTTCACTCCTGGAGCCATGCCCATTACAACAATTCCTTTTATTACATGTTGGAAATGGCAGGATTTGGGGGGATTTATTAATGCTCTCACACAAAACGTTATATGAAGGGGGCTCCTCTCGATGTGTAATCCAAAGCAACAGATCTCATTGCTGCAACCAACTGCTGTCAGGAAGCTAGAAGAAAGAATATTGCGCTAACATGCTGTTATTACTAGTAGAAAAAAAATCTGCACTCCACAAGGCAGAACCATGATTTACTTATATTAGCTGGGCACATAACAGCAGGCACTCCTGTAATCACAATGTTAACCACTTATGCACCGTGACACGTCATACTGGTTCAGCACTAAAACTTGGAAAATGAATGCAATTTTCCCACCCATGTGCACGCCAGCGACTTGTAACTTTCTTTCCTTCATTTCCTTTGCATGACACTGAAGAGGTTTATACAAAGTGATTGCATATTTCATGCCAGTTCTGTCGCAAAACCCCAATCAAGCCTGGTTGGAATTTTCCTACATGTTCTTTCGCTTAGCATCGCTGTGAATATTCTTCTGATGTCTGAAGCCAGGGGTGTAACTACTACAATAGGTGCAGGGTTACAATCGCACACGAACCCTAACGCTTAGGGAGCCCCAAAAGTCATTTTGGCCCATATGAAAGACCAATGCTTTTAAAAGGAACCTGTCACATTGGAATGGCTCCCCCCACACTGACCGAATACTCGCTCAGCATTACAGGAGGCTGCCAGTCAGTGCGGGGGGCGCAGTAACACCCGCCATTCTTGATACAGAGAATGAACCCACACCCGCACCACCCCAGTGACTGAAACCAAAACACTACCGGGGAGAAATAATGTTATTTTCATCCCGGTGTTTGAAGTGCAGGCACCGGGCAGATTCAGAAGGTTATTAATCTGCAGATTAACCCTATATCTGCAGGTTAATAGCATTTTTTCATTCCCTTTAAAAAATTGCTATTGGGGTCCATGAGCTTCAAATTAAGCCAATGTCTGGAGCCAAATGGCAACAAACAGTAGCAACAAAAAGTTTGCATTTTTTAAGTGTATCTGGTTGTTGTGATACCATTTTCTTGGTGATGAATTGAAAGTGCATGAAGTTGTCATCATCCAAGATCTTAATTTCATCCAAAATGCTTTTGAATATAGGTATGGTCATTTAAAGTTTTGCATATACTATTTATTGATCCCAGCATAGAGAGTAATTCATTGTTTACAATGCCAGAACTGAAATTTTGTTGCATTAATTACTGCACCACACTGACGGGGCATTGAAGCCACTAGGGTATTCAAGACATCTTGAGGGATCTTGCTCCATTCCATTTGCAAATCTGCAAACAATTCATCTTTATTGCTATGGGTACGGGCCTTAACTCGTCACCCTAACTCATCCCAAAGCTGCTCTATAGGGTTTAAATCAGGTGATTGGCTTGGCCACTGTATCAGGCGAACATTTTTCTTTGCTAACCAATTTTTTACCTAACTGGATGTGTGCTTAGGATCATTGTCTTGCTGGCCCTGGTATTTTTAGGCTGGCAAGGGCCCAATGACCATGAACCTTTCCTGACTGAAAATTTCAGCCCCCAGCTGTCTGCTTTAACTTGTCTGATTATAAAAAATGAGGGGGACTTCACGTTTTGTATTTTTTATATTAATTTATTTATAGGTCCAAGCGTCGGATGTGCTTTTAGTGCTCGCTCATCACTAATCAACACAAGTTTTGAAGCAAAATAGTTATAATTTTCACTTATTAAGGCAATGGAAGTTTTTACTGAAAATTTTGCAAGACGCCTCAGGAAACTTGGAACGACACATGGCCGATGTAGTGCCAGCATCTGTACAGAGATGCCGACTTACCCACCATCCCAGCGGGGTCGCGTCTGCCCCCAGCCATCCACGTGCTGCTTACTTCCCTTCCCGGGCCCTATATATGCTGCACAGGGTTCCTGGGAGTACACCTAAGATGCGTGCGCATTCCGTCCCTCCTCTTAAAGGGACGGTTTGCTATTTTCAGGGAATTACTCTCAGCCTATGGCTCAGAGACACAGTATATTTAAGGCATCCTCACATTAGGGGAGGTGCCTGCTCAACATCTTTAGTTAGTCAATCACTATGAGACCTTGCTAGCTGTCAGGTCCTGAGCTACTATCCCATTAACACTGTGTCCGTTTCCAGTACATGCCTTCCCATACCTGTATATCCCTCCGTGCCCACCATTCCTGTCCGTACCTGCCTGGACAGGCTGCCTCAGTCTCCTAACCTGTACCCGTCTATACCTGAGTCTGTCACCTGTCCTGGGGTTAGCTGCCAAAGTCCCGGACATTGCGCTGGGAGTGGTACCTGGCATCTGTCTTGCAGTGGGTGCTTAGTTAAGCCCCTCTCACTAAAGCTCGGGTCCCCCTTGTGGTCCAGTGGGTCAACTAATCCCGCTCGCTGCCCCTACACTGGCCACGAGCGTTACAGTCGGTTACTTATATTAGTGCATTCAAATGTGACAATCATAGATTTAACATAAACTATAAAGCTGCATTTTTATTTTTTGAGTGAAGAATCGGAAGAGCGAGAGCACCTATAATAGAATTGGTATTCTACATGGAGAAATAGTCAATGAGAAACTGAAAACTCCATTTTGATTTTTTAAAGCCTCCTCCTATGTGATGCTGACATAAATCCGCTCCCTTGCAGCACTCAATATATGCTGCTTAGTGTAAATGTGTTTTCTGTGTCACTGTAAGAACACTGCATTTCAGATGAAAGCACTTAACTCTGCAATGTAAATTTTTAATTTTTCCCAAGCAGTTCAGTTACTTCACACTAACGGGTTCTGAGAGGGTTTTCAATTCTGCTCATTAGAAATAAACTGTATATTTATTTCTTAAGATTTATCTGGAAAGTCTATTTAAGGATGCCAATCTGTATGTTTAGCGTGTGCAGATGTTTTTTTGGAAAGGCTCTGTATTCACAGCGTTTCACCATTTCCATAAAGCACATTAAAAACAAGTGTGTGAACACTCACAGATGAAAGTATCTAACACTCCTGAGATTTCCAGTGGAAAGAGCTGGCTGACTTTTCTCCGAGCAGACAGGAATGCCCGTGATTTTGAGGCCTGAGTAAATAAAAGAGGTCCTTATTTCCTAATTTTGCTGGCTAGCCATACTGCAGCAGTCTCTGTGCTGCTGCCAAAGGGGATACAAAAACTGGAACTACACCCAGCAGCTAAAGAACTGTCTTTGTTAGCAAGCCAGACTTTCCTGACCATCTTCTGGCAATAAAACCGCCATATCCTGCAAGAAAGACCTCCATCTAGAGTTTGATCATTCTCTAGTCTGTCTAATAGGACTACACAACAGATTTTGCCTGTGCTGTTCTGGAAGAGGACAGCTGGAAACACAGTTAGTGGCAGCACAACACCTGTTCAGTCAGATTTATGGCAAAAAACGCTCGATAACAGTTTAAACTGCAAAAATACTGTATACCACAGGAGATATCCAGTATACAGATACTAAAACGCATTATTGCCATCCTGTGACAGCCAATACATGTAGTTTGGGCATCCGCATGCTGTTCAGATGATGCTTCCACTGACCAGATATAAGTAAAAACAAGAAGAATCAACAAACTGCAACATAAAGATGAGAATATAAAAATATGGTGCTATTTTAGTTAGAATTAGGGCTAGTTCAGACATGCGCATTATACGAACCTGTGCTAGCGAGTATATATCGGACAGCACACTGACCAGTGTAAGTCAGAAGGGCTGTTTAGATAAAGGGTACTTTACACGCTACAATATCGGTACCGATATAGCTAGCGAGCGTACCCGCCCCCGTCGGTTGTGAGTCACGGGCAAATCGCTGCCCGTGGCGCACAACAACGTTAACACCCGTGACACGGACTTACCTTCCCTGCGACGTCGCTCTGGCTAGCGATCCGCCTCCTTTCTAAGGGGGCGGTTCGTTTGGCGTCACAGCGTCGTCACACGGCAGCCGTCCAATAGCAGAGGAGGGGAGGAGATGAGCGTCCGGAACATCCCGCTCACCTTCTTCCTTCCTCATTGCCGGTGGATGCAGGTAAGGTGTCACACATAGCGATGGACAACATCGTCCTGCAGCAACAATATTTGGAAAAGGAGCGACGTGTCAACGAGCAACGATTTTTCACGTTTTTGCGCTCGTTGATCGTCACTCCTTGGTGTCACACGCTGCGATGTCGCTAACGGCGCCAAATGTGCGTCACTAGCGACGTGACCCTGACGATATATCGTTAGCGATGTTGCAGCGTGTAAAGCACCCTTAACAGTTTATTCACAAGGACCGAATGTCTATGTGATCAAAATCGCAGCATACACAATCTTCCATATTTCTATGGGCGCACAAAAATCAGATCCCATATGCACTATCCAAATCCGATGTATAGGGATACATTGTAACCCAATAAATTGTATTTGATCATGGAAAGTTTAACTGTTGTATCGAATTGGATGCCGCAAGGACGTAAGAAATGGACATGTGGATGACAATATGGATGAAAATCGTCTGAGTTTTTGGGATGAATCTTTTAGCCCGACACTTATTTCTGGCTTAGAACTACACAGTAGGTCAAATTCACACACAACCGAAAAGCCATATTGTGAACTCGAAACTTGGACCTTACTGACATCCAGATAAAATGGTGTGAGTATTACAAAATTAATTGATAGAAGAAAATATGCTACCCTGATATCTTCCATAATATGTTCGCTATAATTGGGATAGTGGCCTTTACAAGAAGAAACGTTATAATAAAAGTGAAGATGTCAAATTTATTGCGACTTTGCTCTTAACTAGAAAGCAAACAAGGTCGTTTTAGCACAGCCTGTCTAGGCTACAAGCGCTTAATGCGCACCAATCACCAGGATTTTCCTATGTAGATTAAAGCCAGTGCTATACTGGCACTATCAGGCTGATTCTATACATACCTTCAGTTGTCAGCTCCGGATGTATAGGTTTTGAAACACAAGCAAGTAAAGTTTGTAAAATCAGCAGCTTGTTCAGTGACAGCAGCGTCCGATCAGCTGATAGCTTGGGGGTATTCATAGTGATTACTTCCCCCTTTTATTTATGCTAATTCTATTATACAATTGTTTTACTTTGTGACTAAAAGGACCTGTGCTGATGTCATACCCATGTGACTAGAAGGGGGCGGGGCCTCAGCCAACATAGCTTATACCAGGAAGCAACATTTTTCTGTTGGCTGAGTTCCCGCCCCTTCTGGTCACATGGGTATGACATCAGCACAGGTCCTTTTAGTCACAAAGTAAAATGATTGCATAATCGAATTAGCATAAGCAACAGGGAAAGGTGATAACCATGAATACCCACCCCAGCTACCAGATGCTGTCACTGAACAAGCTGCTGATTTTACAAACTTTACTTGCTTGTGTTTCAAAACGTATACATCCTAGCTGACAACTAAAGGTATGTAGAGAATCAGCCTGATAGTGCCAGTATAGCGCTGGCTTTAGGTTATATAGAAAAATATTGATGATTGGTGCACCTTAAGAACTAATATAAATGGACTTGATTGGTTGGGATCTGTTGTAAAACCGGCTACAATAAACAGCCTGCATTCAGCTGTTGGAGTCGTTTGATTAGTTGGAATTAGTGATGAGTGAGCATCGGGTGCTCGGACTCATAACAAGCAGTTGGATGCTTGGATGGGCGCGACTAGAGTACCGAGTATAATGTAAGTCAATAGGGAACTAGAGCATTGTCCGAGAAAATCTTGCGGACAAATGCTCAAGTTTCCCATTGACTTCCATTATACTCAGTACACGAGTCAAGCCCATGGGAATGTCTGACTGTTCGTTACGAGTACCGAGCACCCGAGGACGGTACTGCTCGCTCATCACTAGTCATTACGAATACAGAGCACCCGAGCATGGTAGTGCTCACTCATCACTAGGTGTTACAATTACTGAGCACCTGAGCATGGTATTGCTCACTCACCACTAGTCGATATGAGTACGGACCACCCAAGCATGGTAGGGCTCCCTCATCACTAGTCGTTACGAGTACTAAGCACCCAAGAATGATAGTGCTCACTCATCACTAGTCGTTACGAGTACTGATCATCCGAACATGGTAGTGTTCGCTCATCACTAGTCGTTATGAGTACCGAGCACGCAAGCATGATAGTACTCGCTCATCACTAGTCATTACGAATACCGAGCACCTGCGTATGGTAGTGCTCACTCATCACTAGTCGTAACGAGTACTGAGCATGGTAGTGCTCACTTATCACTAGTCGTTACGAGTACTGAGCATCCGAGCATGGTAGTGCTCGCTCATCACTAGTCGTTACGAGTACCGAGCACGCAAGCATTGTAGTACTCGCTTATCACTAGTCATTACGAATACCGAGCACCCGTGCATGGTAGTGCTCACTCATTACTAGTCGTTACGAATACCGAGCACCCGAGCATGGTAGTGCTCACTCATCACTAGTCGTTACGAGTACTGAGCATGGTAGTGCTCACTCATCACTAGTCGTTACGAGTACCGAGCATGGTAGTGCTCACTTATCACTAGTCGTTACGAGTACTGAGCATCCGAGCATGGTAGTGCTCGCTCATCACTAGTCGTTACGAGTACCGAGCATGCAAGCATTGTAGTACTCGCTTATCACTAGTCATTACGAATACCAAGCACTCGAGCATGGTAGTGCTCACTCATCACCAGTTGTTACGAGTACCGAGCACCCAAGTATGGTAGTGCTCACTCATCACTAGTCGTTACGAGTACCCAGCACCCGAGCATGGTACTAGTAGTGATCTTTTACAGACATATCAATCACACTGTTCATGACACCATTAATTAAAGAGACTTTTTATTTAAAATATGTGTTAATCTACAAAAAGAAAATAGGAGCAGACTGGTTCCACATATTAATGCTTCCACACCCAAAACAATGAGTCGTCTCAGTGCCACCTTATATTATTGTGATAAGTGTCTAATCCAGTCATTATTCTATAAGCAGCTGCACTGCTCTGGAGCTTCATATAAAAATAATAAAACGCCAACGACTATGGAAGTTTAAAACTTATTTCTTCCATTTCCCTTGATAGGGTTTGTTGATATACTTTGCTACCTAAGCTAGATCTCGGAAATGGCAGGCCGGCCTCTTAACTGCCCTTCAGGGACTCCGTGTCATGTATGTGCAGTGCTGCACAGCAATTTTTACTTAAAATGTACCTGAATTTACAATAGATGTTTTCTAAGCATCTAAAACCAATTGATTTACAAATCCAGCACATCTAACATCAGGGGCATTTTCTTCTTCGTCTTGGAACCCACTGAGAGCAAGGCTTCTAGAAAATAGTTATCATTTCCCAAGATTTACTGTAGCTAAAAAACAGCAGTTTAAATGTCTACTGCTGTGCGTGCTGTAGGAGTAACCAGAAACAAAAATGAAAAGGGATGGGAGATATGTAAGGGATATTTAAGTGATTGAAACACCATAACTAGCAGCCATGTTCACCTGTCTGTGTCATATCACATTGCTATTCAGAGAGCTCCACGGACCTGCTTTCAGAAAGAAAACACGAAAATAACAATGAAGTCACTGAAAGCTAAAAACATACATAGATAACTATGGAAGATTATGGGTTTTTATTAATTAAAATAATATGCCAATATTAATATAAATTGGAATTAAAGGGAACCTGTCATATCCAGAAACGTTATTTATCTACATTTATGGTGGTAATCTGCAAGTAAATAGTAGTCTGCTCACCGGAGCATCAGCTACAGGGAGAAAATAAGGTTAAAGGGACTCTGTCACAAGGTTTTTGCTACCTCATCTGAGAGCAGCATTATGTAGGAAAACAGAGCTGATTCCGATGATGTATCACTTAGTTTAATGGGTGCAGCAGTTGTGACACAATCAGAGTTCTTAGATATAGCATGTAGCAGAGCTTAGAAAGCTAAAGCCACCCACACCACAGCGTTTTGTGTACATTGTATATTGACAGTGAGCTGCTTATCAGTGAAGGCGGGGTTGGACCAGATCTCACACAGGATCCAATCCGGGCAGAGGTAACTTCCTGCTTTCAAGGCTCATATTGAAACAACAACACACAGCCTAATAAGTGACACATCCCTCAAATCAGTATCTTAACCATTACCTCACGCTGCTCTCAGATTATGTAGCAAAAACCTGCTGACAGATTCCCTTTAATTTCCCCCTGCAGCTGCTCGCTTCCAGTCATCAGGGTGGTACAGGGGGCTTTTACAGTCACTGTTCACTATACAGTGACCCCAATTGTAATTAATTACTGACACATTGATTGACAACCTACTCTGCAGCGTGTGTGGCACTAGAGGTCCAGTCCTTGTGGCAGAGGATACCTACATACAGAAGGTTAAAGATAAGTAGATTCCAGCTGAGACACCGAAAACATAGTTTGAGGATGTAGTTGCTCATCAATGAGTACAATCCCTGTATTTTATAAATTGTTACCTATTTAACATTTCCAGTCTTAATCCAGATGATTGATATGTTCAGTTCTGCTGATTTCTGGAAGATATGTGCTCTAAAGCGGGCTTTACACGCTACGATATATCTAACGATATGTCGTCGGGGTCACGTCGTAAGTGACGCACATCCGGCCTCGTTTGACATATCGTAGCGTGTAACACAAATGAGCGACTGTGAACGAGCAGAAATACTCACCTTATCGTTGCTCGTTGACACGTCGCTCATTTTGAAAAAATCGAACGTCCTTCTGTGCTCCAGTTGTTCATCGTTCCTGAGGCAGCACACATCGCTCCGTGTGACACCCCGGGAACGATGAACTGCAGCTTACCTGCAGCCGCCAGCAATGCGGAAGGAAGGAGGTGGGCGGGATGTTTACGTAAAACCGTTCATCGCATATATGTCGTTCATTTCCTTAAAATTGCACGTTGGGTTGTTCAATGTTCCCGAGGCAGCACACATCCCGGGAACGATGAACAGATCTTACCTGCCTCCCGTGGCTCCCGCCGGCTATGCAGAAGGAAGGAGGTGGGTGGGATGTTTACGTCCCGCTCATCTCCGCCCCTCCGCTTCTATTGGCCAGCCGCTTAGTGACGTCGCGGTGACGCCGAACGTCCCTCCCCCTTCAGGAAGTGGATGTTCGCCGCCCACAGCGAGGTAGTTCGGGAGGTAAGTACGTGTGACTGGTGTTACCGACTTTCTGCGATACGGGCAACAAATTGTCCATGCCGCACAAACGATGGGGGCGGGTGCGATCGCAAATGCGATCGCATGATTAATTGCAGCGTGTAAAGCAGGCTTTAGGCATGAATGGTATGTGTAAACTTTACCCTTCTTGAACCTTTTAAGGCATTATTCTTAACTAATTGATAGCCACAATTTTTTTTCTTTTAATCAGATTTTATGAAAATGATGGAAGATTGGAGAAATTTACCTTTTATGAAAATCTCAACCTATAAATTAAGTATTTGGTTACTGAAATGCTTTCCATCCAGGATGTGTACAAAATACGTATATGAGGGATACACTGACGAGCAAAAGGGTAACAATGTTTTGAAGTTTAGACTCTCAAGCTCCATATCTCACCATCCTCTACAGTTTTAAGTGTGAGACTACCTTCATTTTATAGACATCTTGGCTATCATATAATTGACTTGTAACTATTTAATATTTGATTTGTTATGTAGATTTTTGACATGTCACTGCATTGTTACTGTTTTGCTTATAAAATTCAAAATTTTTATTTTTATTATTTAGTTAGTATTTTGAAAATCCAGCTTTGGTTTTCAACACTGCCTGAATCCTTCTGGTCATGCTCTCTATCAGATTCAAGCATCTCGACCAAAATCTGATCCCAGGTGTCTTCTACAAATTCCCAATGTTGGTGCATACAGGTCAACTCACTTGATTATGTGTATACAGCTTTTTTTCAACTCAACCAAGTGTTAAATTAGGTTGAGGTCTGGGTTGGGGACTGTGGGGGACAATCCAGCACCTCTATGTCATTGTCACTGAACCATTTCTTCAACAATCTTGACATGCTTAGAGTCATTGTGCTGCTGGAACACTATGTCGTCCTTTTCAAAAAGATAGTACGCAAGTGTACGAATCTACCTGTCTTGTGGGATACTCACATATAGCTCAGCATTGAGACCACCATCAATCCTGGTCATGTGTCCAATGCCTTTGGCTACATCATCAGACATCCTCCACTAAATTTGACAGTTCATTCAATTTCTCTGTCCGTTAGCCCCTTTTTCCCTTGCTTCTTCCAGTCCCATTTGCACTCATCAGAGCCTAGTCTATTGACTTTCATCGCATCGCTCTAAATCTTCTACTGTCCAGTTTTTGTACTTCTTTGCAAACTTGAGCCGACGCATCTTATGAAGATATTGAACTTGAGGCTTCCTTCCCTTTTTTTGGGATACCATTCTGTACCGTGCATCAAACAGCGCTAGTATGGACATATGTGATCTCACTATTACAAAGCATACAAGCCATTTCCATTGCCATGTTTGTCATGCCAGAACTGATAGACCTTGTGATGAGCTGACTTGTTGACACCAATATTTTGCTTGGATGTCCACATCTTGGCTTTTGAACGGATGGACGGACTTCATTTTGTATTCTTCCAACTGTCCTGGCACTCACATGATGCAGTCTGGCAATTTTCTTGGCTGAGAGACCGCTATCGATGAGCTGTATAATGTTGTTCCTCTATTCTTGGGAAATCTTTTTCATGGATGCTATTCAATCGAACCCATGACCTTTTGCTTGGGAATGAACCTAATAACACACTGAGCTATTAGGGAATGTGAGAACAGGTAATTTATACTATACAGGAAAAAAAATATTTTTCCACCACCAGGAGCAAAACAGTAACAATGCAGTGACATGACAAGACTCTGCATAACTAATCATATGCTAAATAGTTGCAACTTAAATTTATGTATCAGCTAGCTAAGATGATTGTCTATAAAATGATAGCAGTCTTACGTTTGAAACTGTAGTGGATAGTAAAATATGGAGCTAAATGTCAAAAATTCAAAACATTATTACCCTTTTGCTTTTCAGTCTTTTTGCTATGTAATCTGAAGACAGTATGCTGAAGGGATTAACACAGATTTCAGTGAGGGTACCTTCACACTTTAGCGATGCAGCAGCGATCCGACCAGCGATCTGACCTGGTCAGGATCGCTGCTGCATCGCTACATGGTCGCTGGTGAGCTGTCAAACAGGCAGATCTCACCAGCGACCAGTGACCAGCCCCCAGCCAGCAGCGACGTGCAAGCGACGCTGCGCTTGCACGGAGCCGGCGTCTGGAAGCTGCGGACACTGGTAACTAAGGTAAACATCGGGTATGGTTACCTGATGTTTACATTAGTTACCAGCGCACAGGAGCCGGCAGCACAGGCAGCGTGAGAGCGGCGGAGGCTGGTAACTAAGGTAAATATCGGGTAACCACCTTGGTTACCCGATGTTTATCTTGGTTACAGCTTACCGCAGCTGCCAGACGCCGGCTCCTGCTCCCTGCTCGCTTCATTTGTTGCTCTCTCGCTGTCACACACAGCGATCTGTGTGTCACAGTGGGAGAGCGCCTTTGAAGAAAACGAACCAGGGCTGTGTGTAACGAGCAGTGATCTCGCAGCAGGGGCCAGATCGCTGCTCATTGTCACACACAGCGAGATCGCTAATGAGGTCACTGCTGCGTCACAAAAAGCGTGACTCAGCAGCGATCTCGCAGCGAGCTCGCTGTGTGTGAAGCACCCCTGATGCATCTCTTATCACACTGTGTGCAGGTGTTTACCTGCAATGTTTGTTTTAGTTTCATGAGATTATTATTATTGTCCTATCAGGTCAGCTAGAGTTCAGCTAGTCTGACACGCCTCCTGCTGTGATAAGCAGCTAACTGTCAAGAGAGATGTTGCTATAGAACCTGGTGTCCGCGAGGCAGTTTCCTGAGCTCTACTGCATTTTTAAATCTGAAAACTCAGATTATATCAGAATAGCTGCACCCAGTAAACTAAGTGATACATCGTTGGATTCAGAGTCTCTTTGCCTTTATCATGCTGCTCTCATATGAGGTGGCAAAAACCTGCTGATGGATTCCCTTTTAATGACTAGATAAGGTAGTTACTACCATTCACGTAGCTCACCTGTATCCAGGAATAAGTATACCCAGTAAAGGGCCAATGTAATATGGGCAGGTGACTTCTAATGTCAGGCAGCTGCTCAGCTGATGGTTTAGATTTAGCGTAGTGATGGTGATTACTGAATATAGATTAGTTTGGGAGTTTATACTAGTTTGACAATGTCCATGTTTTCTGTTCACATCTAAATAGACCCAAGTATCATTGACTGTTATTGTTTTTCCCTTGCAAAGTTTAAAGAGAGAAAGCAGATCTCGGCCAACCGGGGTAACTAATTTCAATGTGGAAGCATTTACACACACAAAGGGAGCAGCATTATTACAACCATCACTAATTCTTTTCACATCACTGGCTGTTTTCTCCACTCACTCATTCCTCTCATAACTTATTTAACTGCATGAAAACTAATACCCTCCACACAGCGTTTAAAGAAGAAACGTGAACTTTAACAATTAATTTATAATTTACAGATGTTTTTAAAATCTATCAATATTTTAAGAGCAGCTCTAGAAGGACCAATTAAATGCATTACCAATTGGGTTACTAGGCAGCATGATTCCTAAGGTTACATACATTAACGGTATCATCTGCTTGCATAGTTAGATCTGCAGAGACAAATGATTCCTGCATATGTGAAGAACCACGGCCATGCCCCTCCAGATTCAGCTCATCGCAAACTGCACTTTTAAGCTCAACTATTTCCTATGCTACTATTTCAGACTTTCTCAGGTCAATACTGACTTACTGGGTCTGAGGCGGCAATGCAAGACACCAGGATCCTCTCCTTCTCATTTGCCATACTTACCGACATCATGACAAGTGACCGCTAAGGCCGATGATCGGCGGCAGCAAACACATGCTTCCAGCTTGAGAACAAATGCTACTAGGGTCCATCTGCACTGGATTACCCATGGATTAACACTGGAAGTCCCAGAGAAGGGTCATTTAACATTTCTACCTTTGGAACCCAGAGATGGGTTAATGACCTGAAGGATTTTAGTTAACATCCTATAATCACCGTCTTTTGTTCTGTAATTAAGGCCATTACTGTCGCACCACAGGAGGTTGTTGTTTTCCATTGAGTTTAGTCATTTAGTTTCTAGTTAGTTCTATTCAGTTCTATTCAGTTCATTTGACCCTCTTTCGGGACTTCAGGGGGGAGCTCGAAATTTCTGGGACTTCTAGTGTAAAGCCTGCTTTACACGTTGCAATTTCGCATACAATATCGTATGCGATTTGCAACGCCCCCATCGTATGTGCGGCACGTTCAATTTGTTGAACGTGCCGCACAGACGATTCACCCCCGTCACAAGTACATACCTACCATACGACCTCGATGTGAGCGGCAAACGTCCACTTCCTGGAGTGGGAGGGACGTTCGGCATCCCATCGACGTCACACGGCAGCCAGCCAATAGAAGCGAAGGGGCGGAGATGAGCGGGACGTAAACATCCCGCCCACCTCCTTCCTTCCGCATTGTCGGTGGGAGCCGCGGACGGAGGTAAGCTGTCGTTCAATGTTCCTGGGGTGTCACACACTGCGATGTGTGCTGCCTCGGGAACACTGCACAACCTCACGTTTATTTTTTGAGGAATGAACGACGTGCATGCGATGAACGGATTTTCGTTCAATCGCAATTGCACGGAGGTTTTACACGCTACAATCATACTTACGATGCCGGATGTGCATCACTTACGATGTGACCACGCCGACACATCGTAAGATTTATTGTAGCGTGTAAAGCGGGCTTAAAGGAAGCGAAAAGTTATTTTTATTGATTTGTAATACTTTTAGCTTTTTCCTTTTTTGGCATCTCTTTTATTTTCTTGATAAACCATGGCAACAATGTATATCATAGTTTGGGGCTTATTTCCCCTTCATGATATTTTTTTTGTCATGGTGATCTTGTGATTGCTATCCTTGATACTACCAGCAGCAAAAGTAGGAATGCACCACACTGCAAGATAGGAGACCACTCAGAACACATCAGTTTAAACCCTTAGATGCTGCAGTCAATAGCGACCACAGGATCTAAAGAGTGTCAGGCTTCCACCAGGGGGCACAGAAGCAGAATGGAGATAGAACGTCAAAGAGCAGTTAGACCAAAGCCCACAAGGGGGCATACGCACCAGTGAAAGGGTAATCAGCAAGCCTGAATCTTAACCAAGAAGACACATTGCAAGCCGTAAACAGGTGGAAGCATAAGGGTCAGAATCCAAGAGGTCATGTCAGAAGCCAAAAAGGGGAAGTAGAGCCGTGGTCAGGAAATGTTACAGAGGTCAGAGCCCGGGAGAGCAAGTAAGTACAAAAGAGGGGGAGGGGACCGAGACACAGAACAGGACTGAGGTCTGGGAGACAAGGCAGACAAACAGTACAAGGGAAATGGAGGTCAGGGAGAGGTATGAATTAGGGCTAACTTACAAGATCCAGTTGCACATGTTGCAGAGAAAGAACTATTACTGGCCGTGTTCCAGATATCTCCACCCCATAATAAAGCGGTGTGAGTCCCGGAACGAGGCACAACAGAACAGACCCCACCCACTAGACTTAACATTGTCAGAGTCAAGCTACAGTCATGACAAAGAGTCACTTGGAGGGAGGAGGCCTGTTTTTAACACTCTACTGCATCTCCCCGAAACATAACTGGTATTGTCACATGCATAACAGTCCAATCTACAGGATTATTATACTACTTAACAGACATGATGCCAATCACAAATGCAACTCATGCAGCCCTGACTCAGCTAGGTTGATGAAAAATGTAATAAATATAGCACTATGGTTTTTTTTGTTAAGCCATATTCAGTTATATCTTTTAAAAAAATTGTTTTTTCCTAATGCAAAAAACAATATAAATTTGGTAACCTGGTGCTTAAGGTGTTAACTAATAGACCTTATGCACACAAGCATTTTGCAGTAGACAGACTCATATCAGGCCATATAATACAAATAGGTTTTCAGTTTTTTCAGAGTTATATGGAGTTGGAAAACCAATGTGGAATTTTCCATCAGCTGCTGCATAATGGAAGTATCCCTAGAAGCGCTAGTACTGTGTACAGTCATGGCCAAAAGTTTTGAGAATTCTACAAATATTAATTTTTACAAAGTCTACTGCTTAAGTTTTTCTAATGGCAATTTGCATATACTCCAGAATGTCATAAAGAGTGATCAGCTTAACAGCAATTACTTGCAAAGTCAATATTGGTAAGAAAATGAACTTTAACCCCCAAAACACATTTCAACATCATTGCATTCCTGCCTTAAAAGGAGCAGCTAACATTGTTTTAGTGATTGTTCCATTAACACAGGTGTGGGTGTTGATGAGGACAGGGCTGGCGAACAATCAGTCATGATTAAGTAAGAATGACACCACTGGACACTTTAAAAGGAGGCTGGTGCTGGGTATCATTGTTTCTCTTTAGTTAACCATGGTCAACAATCTATCGCATCATCAAGAACTTCAAGGAGAGAGCTTCCATTGTTGCCAAAAAGGCTCCAGGGCACCCAACAAGGACCAGCAAATGCCAGGACCGTATCTTAAAACTGTTTCAGCTGCGGGATCGGACTACCAGCAGTGCTGAGCTAGCTCAGCAATGGCAGCAGGCTGGTGTGAGTGCTTCTGCACACACTGTGAGGCGGAACCTGCTTGAGCAAGGCCTGGTTTCAAGGAGGGCAGCAAAGAAGCCACTTCTCTAGAGAAAAAACATCAGGGACCGACTGATATTCTGCAAAAGGTACAGGGAGTGGACTGCTGAGGACTGGGGTAAAGTCATTTTCTCAGATGACTCCCCTTTTTGATTGTTTGGGACATCTGGAAAACAGCTTATTAGGAGAAGAAGAGGTGAGCGCTACCACCAGTCTTGTCTCATGCCAACTGTTAAGCATACTGAAACGATTCATGTGTGGGGTTGCTTCTCAGCCAAGGGAATCGGCTCACTCACAGTCTTGCCTAAAAACACAGCCATGAATAAAGAATGGTACCAGAATGTTCTCCAAGAGCAACTTCTCCCAACTGTCCAAGAGCAGTTTGGCGCCCAACAATGCCTTTTCCAGCATGATGGAGCACCTTGCCATAAAGCAAAGGTGATCACTAAATGGCTCATGGAACAAAACATAGAGATTTTGGGTCCATGGCCCGGAAACTTCCCAGATCTTAATCCCATTGAGAACTTGTGGGCAATCATCAAGAGACGGCTGGACAAACAAAAACCAACAAATTCTGGCAAAATGCAAACACTGCTTATGCAAGAATGGACAGCTATCAGTCAGGATTTGATCCAGAAGTTGATTGAGAGCATGCCAGGGAGAACTGCAGAGGTCCTGAAGAAGAAGGGTCAACATTGCAAATATTGACTTGCTGCATTAACTCATTCTAACTGTCAATATAACCTTTTGGTACTCAGAATATGATTGCAATTATATTTCTGTATGTGATGTAAACATCAGACAAACACAATTAAAATCCAGAGGGCAACAGATCACGTGAAAATATAATTTTGGTGTCATTCTCAAAACTTTTGGCCATGACTGTACACGAGGCCTTGCACAACCCAACATTTTTTGACAATAAGGGGTTGAAAATATTTCCCAATGAAATAGATCAGTGGCATATTATTTTGGTGCACTCTTCAAAACTGAAATTGATAAACTGAAACACCAGGAAAGAAAATTTGTTGAATATTGGCTTGGTATGTGACATCCAAATGCACTTGTGGTACAGAAATGATCAATTGTGGTACCAATGGTACAGCCATTTCTCCAAAGTGACGTTCAACACGACAAACTCAGACCACACTCTATTGTGAGCAGTTTGCGTAGCCTAACATACTACCATGTTCTGCAGCATCTCCAGACTTGTCTCACAAAGAGCAAATCTAGGAAGTCATTGGTCGGCAATGGCAAAGGGAGCTGCCAGCAGTGGATCTTGATGATTTGGTGCCAAAGTGTATCAGTATGGCAGAATATTCCTCAGGCAACCATTAGAAACCTGATGAATAGCATGCCAAGGCGAGAAAGAGCATGTACTTCTGCACTTGGTGTTCATGGTTATTATTTAATAAAAAATAAAGATGATTTTAATATTTTGTTTCCATTTTTTCATCATTTGCATATCATTAATATATCTATTGATCCTGTGATTTACATAATTCCATAAATGTTACTTTTGGTGTTGCAATTTCAATGTTGAGGAGTGTACACCGGCTAAATCCTATTATTATTTTTACATTGTGACAAATTGTTCCAAAAAGCCAGAGAAGAAAAACAATATCCCAGCTCCCAGAGAAATGAAAAGCGATCTGACCAAGAGCCAGGAGATCTGTCCCTGACAGTTTCCAGTCAGGAAGCTTACGGAACTCACAATTAACTGCTTGAAATCAAGGCTGCTCCAGACACTAGATATATTATACCTCAGTTTAGTGGAGCTCTGAAACTTGTGCCACTTCCTCCCTCTGCTTTGGCTTAGCTGTATGAAATACAGTAAATTAAGTGCTCAGGGTTGCGGAGGCAATCGCACCAGCTCCTGGAATTATTTTTTTCTTCTTTTTAATTACACAGGTCTGCAAGGGTAAAATTGTTTGAAAAGTAATGTGATTTTTATATACTTTCAATTGCTGGACTCAGTAAAACAATATCTAAAAAATTCTAACACACAGTTTTTCACAAACACTGAATCTATAGGCTTATGCTTGTAGGTCATTCTGTGCGCTTGAAGGAAAGCTTTGAGAATTTAGACTTAATTCTGAAGAAACTTAACCCGGGGATCATGGATGGTAAATATGTGGTGTTCTGAAAGTTCTCGCTTTGCTCCTTGGGCAGCAAGAAGGATACACAAAGTACCCATGCTTTTGTGTGAATGTGAAAATCGGGATAGGACTCATCAATGTAGCCAAGAAAGTTGGCCAACGAGAACATCTTTGCAACCTGGACTCAAGAACATAGTTGCAGTAAGTTTAGTTGATCCCACTAAAGTTCTCCTGCTACCACTACACATTAAGCTTAAACTGATGAGCAGTTTGAGAAAGCTCTACAGAAAGGAGAGATTTTGAAGTACCTGTGTAGCAAGTTTCAAGGAGTGCCTGAAGCAAAATTGAAGAAGGGTCTGGATATTCAGAAACTCATGAAGGATGACGTGCTCAAAAAAAAAAAAAAGAAAGCTGTTGAGAAAAGGGCTTGGTATTTTTTTTTTTAAAAAAGTCGAGAAGAAATTTTTAGGTAAAAACAAAGTTCCAAAATTTAATTTCATTGCGGAGAACATGCTGAAATATTTCAAGGCCTTGGGTTGCCTGATGAATTTGAAATTACATTATTTACATTCCCATTTGTACTACTTTCTTGAAAACTTTGGTGCTATTAGCGAAGAGCAAGGAGAACTATTTCATCAGGATATCAAGGAGATGGAACAATAATACCAAGAAAAATGGAACGTGAACATGATGGGGGACGACTGCTGGATGCTTGACAGAGAAGATCTGCAAGACTTCTATAAAGAGAAAAGGTATCAAGAAAAGCTTTATAGAGAAAAGGAAAAGGCGCAAGAATTAACTTCCAATAACGTTGCAGAATCAATGTTCAATACATTATATATATATATATATATATTATTGTGTACATTTTTGGCTACAATAAAGATTTTTCCTTGTTAATCTTGTTTGTACATAATTTCACGCACATTTTGTGCAAAATCTATACGTGGTGGTTAAAAATATAAGTGTTTTTTTAAATCGGGCATAAGAAAACATAGAATCAGTCATTGGATTTGAAACAATTTTCATAAACTGGGGTTTGGAAGCCACTGACATGCACGTTTTTACAGGAATAAAGTCAAATCCTCAAATAAAGTCAATTGCAAAGTTTCATAACTTTCCATGATGGACAAGATTAAAATATAAATTAACGTTTTGTAACTTTAAATATCGCCTCTATTTCTGGAATTTAAAAAGCAGCAACAATAAAAATCTTTGTAGAGTGAATAATGTATGGAGGACATATGATCCAATAATAACACAAATCTAGTGCTTTACTATTCTTTGTTGTGTAGTTTGAGAAAGAAGAACTTGTAATAGTATGCATTCACAGATCAGCCCCGACAATCAATACAAGATGCCAAAAAGGTATTGAATATATTTGTGTGAAAGCCGCAAGCTAAATTATATCTGCTAGAAAAACCATTAGGCCGATTTAAGACAGGGGATTTATGTTTGCATTTAAAACTGCATGTAAAAAGCCAACAGAAATGCCTGCAATTTACTAAAGTTCTAAAGTTTAAAGTTTTTTTTATGTGTTTTTAATGTCATTTTTTTCAATTATATCTATCTGTACAGTCATGGCCAAACGTTTTGAGAATGACAGCAAAATTATATTTTTACATGATCCGTTGCCCTCTGGTTTTTAATTGTGTTTGTCTGATGTTTACATCACATACAGAAATATAATTGCAATCATATTATGAGTACCAAAAGGTTATATTGACAGTTAGAATGAGTTAATGCAGCAAGTCAATATTTGCAGTGTTGACCCTTCTTCTTCAGGACCTCTGCAATTCTCCCTGGCATGCCCTCAATCCACTTCTGGATCAAATCCTGACTGATAGCTGTCCATTCTTGCATAAGCAATGTTTGCATTTTGCCAGAATTTGTTGGTTTTTGTTTGTCCACCCGTCTCTTGATGATTGCCCACAAGTTCTCAATGGGATTTAGATTTGGGGAGTTTCCGGGCCATGGACCCAAAATCTCTATCTTTTGTTCCTAGCTTTATGGCAAGGTGCTCCATCATGCTGGAAAAGGCATTGTTGGGTGCCAAACTGCTCTTGGACAGTTGGGAGAAGTTGCTCTTGGAGGACATTCTGGTACCATTCTTTATTCATGGCTGTGTTTTTAGGCAAGACTGTGAGTGAGCCGATTCCCTTGGCTGAGAAGCAACCCCACACATGAATCGTTTCAGGATGCTTAACAGTTGGCATGAGACAAGACTGGTGGTAGCGCTCACCTCTTCTTCTCCTAATAAGCTGTTTACCAGATGTCCCAAACAATCGAAAAGGGGATTCATCTGAGAAAATGAGTTTACCCCAGTCCTCAGCAATCCACTCCCTGTACCTTTTGCAGAATATCAGTCGGTCCCTGATGTTTTTTCTGGAGAGAAGTGGCTTCTTTGCTGCCCTCCTTGAAACCAGGCCTTGCTCAAGCAGTCTCCGCCTCACAGTGTGTGCAGAAGCACTCACACCAGCCTGCTGCCATTGCTGAGCTAGCTCGGCACTGCTGGTAGTCCGATCCCGAAGCTGAAACAGTTTTAAGATACGGTCCTGGCGTTTGCTGGTCCTTCTTGGGCGCACTGAAGCCTTTTTGGCAACAATGGAAGCTCTCTCCTTGAAGTTCTTGATGATGTGATAGATTGTTGACTGAGGTGCAATCTTTGTAGCTGTGATACTCTTCCCTGTTAGGCCATTTTTGTGCAGAGCAATGATGGCTGCATGTGTTTCTTTAGAGATAACCATGGTTAACTGAAGAGAAACAATGATACCAAGCACCAGCCTCCTTTTAAAGTGTCCAGTGGTGTCATTCTTACTTAATCATGACTGATTGATCGCCAGCCCTGTCCTCATCAACACCCACACCTGTGTTAATGGAACAATCACTAAAACAATGTTAGCTGCTCCTTTTAAGGCAGGAATGCAATGATGTTGAAATGTGGTTTGGGGGTTTTCTTAGCCAATTTTGACTTTGAAAGTAATTGCTGTTAAGCTGATCACTCTTTATGATATTCTGGAGTATATGCAAATTGCCATTAGAAAAACTTAAGCAGTTGACTTTGTAAAAATTAATATTTGTAGCATTCTCAAAACTTTTGGCCATGACTGTACATAGTTTTAAACATGTAGACCTGTATTGATAAACACAAAGAGAAATTACATATCTTCAGCATGCCTCTGACCACAAAAATGGTATACAATGCCACAAACCAAAATTCTAAATTTCTAGAAAATTATGATCAAGTCTAAAAACAAATAGATCATATCCTTTAGTAGCATTTCAGATAAAAATCATGTCTGAAATGGGATTAAAAAAATTCCACAGTAAATAGAAAGGATGAAAAGTCTTAAAGTGTCTGTAATACTGATCATTTTCAATTGAAATTAAAAACACAATCGTTTCTGTACTAATGGAATTGGATCCCACTATTTCAGCCATTATAATCTGCTGCTGCTCTCTCATTAGCGCTTGGATGTCCGCTTCAGCCGAAGTAAGTGAGGATGACGCGGTCTATTAATGGCCACTAATTGGCTGCAGGGCTCATATGACATAACGTCATGCAAGCCCCAGGAGAGCATACATTGCTAGAACAGTGGTGGAACCGGAGGCTAGTACAGCCTTTTTTTAATTTTACATGGTGGAATATCGTAATTGAGAAAGGGTTGTAAAATCAGTGGACAACCATTAAGTCCTCCCTGGAACTGAATAGAACTTGGAACGCTAGTGTGAACTCTACCTAAATGATAATAATAATATGGGAACGAATAAAACTATTCTATCAAATAAAAGCATATATGGTGGACTGTGAGACTATAAACTAGTGACAGTGGACCCTTTCTGTAGTGTGTCACACACGGCAATAAAAGTGCAAACACCAAAAAGGTGACAGAAGCTACTGTGTGACATTTACCGTAATGCATGTACCACGGTGTATTCATTATAAAGAATACTAAACATGATATGAACACAGCCTTACTAATGTGCACCCACTTACTAGACTGTTGTTGTTTGATGGATACAGGCTCGGAGGCTGAGTGTTTAACTTTACCTTGCCTCAGACATTGAAAAGTCAGAGCTTAGTATCTGTCACGCTCCCCGGGTCCTCGGCTCCCCTTCCCGGGTCTCCTGTCCCGCTCCCCGGCTCACCTGCCACGCTCCCCGCGTCCCAGTCTCTTGTGCCCGTCCTTCCTAGGCTCCCTGGCCGCCGATCCCGGCGCCCGACGGCCTCCCAGGCCCTGGCCGGCTCCCCTGCGTCCTCCTCTCAGCCTCCTTCCCTGGCTTCTGGCACCCGGGCCGCGCGCATGCGCATTAGGGCGCGCGCGCGGTCACTGACCCTTTCTTAAAGGGCCAGCGCCCATTAACAGGAAATGAGGTTAGACAGGTACGGGGTATAAAGGGGGTTCTTGTCCAAGGGGGCGGGGCCTGATCTTCGTGTTTTCTGAGCTAGGAGTCAGGTCTCCTTGTGTTTTCCTGCCATACTTACGTATCTCTCTTCTAGAGCTGATCCCGCCTCGCCATCCAGTCCTGCTGAATCCCGAGCCCCGCACGCTGTCCGTCTGCCATCTGACAGTCCGTACCATCTCGGATCCCTGCGGTGACCCGTCATCTTGCTCCAAAGGTTCCGGACCCCGCCTGACATCATCTTGGCTTCCGAACCTGAGCTACGTCACCCGGACTGCCATCTGTGACTCCGTGGTCCCAGGGACTCCTCCGCTACCTTCACTTGCACGGACTGTTCTGCTGCCCATCAGTGCTTCAGCTACCGGACTCCCTACCACCATCTTAGAGTTCGGCCCAGTGGATCCACCTCCTGGGTCTGCCCGACCGCCCGGCCCTGACAGTAAGATCAGGCCATGGATCCCGCTGCAGCACTATTGGCCCTGCAAGAGGAACTCCAACGCCAGCGTGAAGTCCAGACCCGCATGCTGCAATTTATGACCTCCGTGGACACCCGCCTGTACACGTTACAAGCATCAATGAAGCCTGCGGCAACCAGGTCCCCCACTAGGCAATCCACGGCTCCCGCACCAGTGGCAGCCGCGTCGGATGCCTCCCGACTCCGTTTGGCGTCACCACCTCGTTATGCTGGAGATCCCAAGACCTGCAGGGGCTTCATAAACCAATGTTCCCTTCATTTCACGCAGCTGCCACATCTGTTTGCCTCCGACCAAGCCAAGGTCGCCTTCATCATGTCTCACCTGGAGGGCGAGGCACTGGCGTGGATGAACCCCTTGTGGGAGAAGGAGGACCCCATGACCAAGGATCTTCAAGAGTTCCTGCAGGCCTTTCGCAGTACCTTTGACGAGCCGGGACGCGCCTCTGCGTCTGCTTCATCACTTCTCCGCCTACGTCAAGGAACACTGACGGTGGGCCAATACGCCATCCGTTTCCGCACTTTGGCTTCTGAACTCGGGTGGAATAATGAGGCCCTGACAGCCGCCTTCTGGGAAGGACTTTCGAGTCGCATCAAAGATGAGTTGGCGGGTCGTGACGTGCCCTCCACCCTAGATGCCCTGATTGCCCTAGCCACTCGAGTGGACATTCGTTTTCAGGAGCGCTCCAAAGAGCTGGTTCGTGAGCGACGTACGGTACGGCACTCCTCCCCGCCACAGAAATCCTCTGTGCCACAGTCATCAACAGCTGGGATTCCTGTCCACGAACCCATGCAGGTTGACCGAGTACGACAGTCTGACCAACGTCGAGCAGAGCGGCTCGCCAAGGGCCTCTGCTTTTACTGCGGAGAGGGCACACATCTCCTACGCTCCTGTCCGGAAAGGCCGGGAAACTCCAAAGCCTAGGGTTGGTAGGAGAGGCCACCCTAGGTGCTGGGACTCTCTCAGACCCAGTTATGTGGACGGTACAAGTATCAACAGGAGAGACGCGCTTCACGGCTGAGGCATACCTCGACTCCGGAGCAGCAGGCAATTTTATCCAGCAGGCCACGGTGGACAAATACCAGCTGCCTGTTACTCTACTCGAGAAGCCCCTACTGATTGCCTCGGTGGATGGGAGACCCCTCTCTGATACCATCTCCTGGATCACCAAGCCGGTGGAACTGCGTATCGGTGCTCTGCACACCGAGAACATCTCTCTCTACGTCCTTCCACACATGTCCCATCAAATCCTGCTGGGACTTCCTTGGTTGCGAACACACGAACCATCAGTCAGCTGGGGTACTGGCGAAATCACCCGTTGGGGCTCTGCCTGTCATGAAAGATGTATAAAGTCTATACAACCAGTCCGACGACCTCCGGTTCCTGAGTACCTACCGGGTCTGCCCTCGGCCTATTGGTCCTTCGCGGACGTTTTTGACAAGAAGGAGTCCGAGGTACTTCCGCCACACCGTCCCTACGATTGCGCCATCGACCTGCTCCCAGGAACAACACCACCTCGAGGACGGATATATCCGTTGTCTCCAGCCGAAACCAGGGCCATGTCCACCTACATCACGGAAAGCCTGGCAAAGGGATTCATCCGGAGATCCTCCTCTCCTGCGGGAGCAGGCTTCTTCTTCGTTAAGAAGAAAGAGGGTGACCTACGCCCATGCATTGACTACCGGGGCTTGAATCAGATTACCATAAAAAACAAGTACCCCCTACCGCTCATCCCCGAATTATTCGATCGGCTCAGAGGAGCCCGTGTGTTCACCAAACTGGATCTTCGGGGTGCCTACAACCTAGTTCGTATCCGCTCTGGAGACGAATGGAAGACTGCGTTTAATACTCGCGATGGGCACTATGAATACTGCGTGATGCCCTTCGGTCTGTGTAACGCTCCTGCCGTATTCCAAGAACTGGTGAACGACATTTTCCGGGACCTCCTCTACGTATGTGTAGTAGTGTATCTGGATGACATCCTTGTCTTCTCTCCGGACCTCCAGACCCACAGAGAGAACGTAAAGCTGGTTCTACAAAGACTGAGAGAGAATCATCTCTACGCCAAATATGAAAAGTGCGTCTTTGAGCAGTCTTCTCTTCCTTTCCTGGGATACATCATCTCGGGTACTGGGCTGCAGATGGATCCAAAGAAGGTCTCCTCCATCCTCCACTGGCCTCCCCCGTCTGGACTGAAGGCAATCCAACGGTTCCTGGGATTTGCCAACTACTACCGCCAGTTTATCCCTCACTTCTCCGCCCTGACTGCTCCTCTCTCCGCTCTGACCAAAAAGGAGGCTAATCCAAAGGACTGGTCACCTGCGGCCGACGCCGCGTTTTGCTCCCTGAAGCGAGCATTCGCCTCCTCTCCTGTACTCCACCGACCGGAGTTAAACCGCCAGTTCACCTTAGAGGTGGATGCCTCCTCCTCAGGAGCCGGAGCAGTGCTCATGCAAAAATCCTCCTCCGGGAAGATGGTGACTTGCGGTTTCTTCTCTAAAAGCTTCTCAGCACCTGAACGTAATTACACCATCGGTGACCGAGAACTATTGGCGGTCAAACTGGCTCTGGAGGAGTGGCGCTACCTCCTGGAAGGAGCAGTGTACCCTGTGATTATCTACACGGACCACAAGAACCTGGAATACCTGCGGTCCGCTCAGCGACTGAACCCACGACAAGCCAGGTGGTCCTTATTCTTTGCCAGGTTTGACTTCCAGCTTCACTTCCGACCCGCAGACAAGAATATACGCGCTGATGCCTTGTCTAGGTCTCTCATGCCTCTGGAGCAGGAGGAAGAGACTACCCAACCTATCATCTCTCCTAGCAAGATTGTTCCGGTGGCCCCTGTCACTCTGGCCCAGATACCACCCGGGAAGACCTATGTCTCTGAGACCGACAGGCAAAAAGTGTTACACTGGGGTCATGCCTCGAAAACAGCCGGCCATGCAGGCCAGAAGAGAACATGGGGTGCGATTGTACGCCATTACTGGTGGCCATCCCTTCGCACGGACGTTGCCGCCTTTGTCTCTGCCTGCCCCTCTTGTGCCAGGAACAAGACGCCCAAACACCTGCCCTATGGCCGTCTTCTGCCTCTGCCGATACCCTCAGTTCCATGGCAACACATAGCGATGGACTTTATTACGGACTTGCCAGTATCATCCGGACACACAGTCATATGGGTCGTGGTGGATCGGTTCTCCAAAATGGCTCACTTCGTCCCTATGCCCGGACTGCCCTCTGCTCAGGAACTCGCGGAAGCCTATATACAACATATCTTCCGCTTGCATGGCTTTCCTTCCCACATCGTGTCCGACAGAGGAACTCAGTTCACCTCCCGCTTCTGGAGGGCTCTCTGCAAACAGCTGGGAGTGACTCTGGACTTTTCTTCCGCTTACCATCCTCAGTCTAATGGCCAAGTGGAAAGGGTCAATCAAATCTTGACCTCCTTCTTACGTCACTATGTCAACGCCCATCACGACGACTGGTCCACGCTTCTGCCTTGGGCTGAATTCTCCCATAACCACCACGTCAGTGAGTCGTCCTCCAAATCTCCCTTCCATGTCGTTTACGGACTGCAGCCTTCCGTCCCGTTGCCTATATCCCCTTCTTCGGATGTCCCTGCTGCTGATACTGTAGCCCGTGACTTCGCTACTATTTGGGACTCTGTCAAGGCGTCCCTTGGGCGCGCTTCCCAGCGGATGAAGAAACACGCTGACAAAAGGCGTCTAGACCCTCCGTGTTTCTCTCCTGGTGACCTGGTCTGGCTTGCTTCCCAGTACATCCGACTGAAGATACCTTCCTACAAGCTGGGTCCTCGCTACATCGGGCCGTTTAAGGTCCTCAGCAAGATCAATGAGGTCTCCTACAAACTGAGGCTTCCGACCACGATGAAAATACCCAACTCCTTCCACGTCTCTCTACTCAAGCCGGTGTTCCTTGGTCCCTTCTCCGCTGCTGCCAGTCCGGCTCCTCCTCCTATTGCTGAGGACGACATCTATGCGGTAAGGGATATCGTGGCCATGAAGACTGTTCGTGGCCGGCAGTTCTTCCTGGTGGACTGGGAGGGGTATGGTCCTGAGGATAGATCCTGGGAACCCAGGGAGAACGTGGGCTCTCCTCTGATCCGTGCCTTCATGTCCCGGTTGCGGGGAGGGGGGCGTGGGGAGGGGGGTACTGTCACGCTCCCCGGGTCCTCGGCTCCCCTTCCCGGGTCTCCTGTCCCGCTCCCCGGCTCACCTGCCACGCTCCCCGCGTCCCAGTCTCTTGTGCCCGTCCTTCCTAGGCTCCCTGGCCGCCGATCCCGGCGCCCGACGGCCTCCCAGGCCCTGGCCGGCTCCCCTGCGTCCTCCTCTCAGCCTCCTTCCCTGGCTTCTGGCACCCGGGCCGCGCGCATGCGCATTAGGGCGCGCGCGCGGTCACTGACCCTTTCTTAAAGGGCCAGCGCCCATTAACAGGAAATGAGGTTAGACAGGTACGGGGTATAAAGGGGGTTCTTGTCCAAGGGGGCGGGGCCTGATCTTCGTGTTTTCTGAGCTAGGAGTCAGGTCTCCTTGTGTTTTCCTGCCATACTTACGTATCTCTCTTCTAGAGCTGATCCCGCCTCGCCATCCAGTCCTGCTGAATCCCGAGCCCCGCACGCTGTCCGTCTGCCATCTGACAGTCCGTACCATCTCGGATCCCTGCGGTGACCCGTCATCTTGCTCCAAAGGTTCCGGACCCCGCCTGACATCATCTTGGCTTCCGAACCTGAGCTACGTCACCCGGACTGCCATCTGTGACTCCGTGGTCCCAGGGACTCCTCCGCTACCTTCACTTGCACGGACTGTTCTGCTGCCCATCAGTGCTTCAGCTACCGGACTCCCTACCACCATCTTAGAGTTCGGCCCAGTGGATCCACCTCCTGGGTCTGCCCGACCGCCCGGCCCTGACAGTATCACAGCCACGTTACGCAATGACGATTTGCTATTGACTGAGACTGAGAGTTGTTTTATGTAATAAAACTGCCAAAGCACTAAGGAGTGGTGCCGGGGGCTGAGGTGGGATGAGGCAATGGCCCTTGAATAGGAAGGGACAGCCATTATTTCCAATCTCATAATGCAACTGTCAGCTCTGCTAGCTCTGGTTGGGCTACTGTTATGAGAAATGACTAAATTGTATATAGTTGTCACGGGGAATTAGGGTAACAGAAGAGGAACCTCAAAGCAGACCCTCAAACTAGGGACCCTACGCTGTCCCTTATCCCAGAGGTAAGCTTGATTGTATAGCTAGGTTTGGGCCGCCAGTGTGACCCTAACTCCTGTTTAAGACCTGATCATAGACTCCCTCTCCCCCACCCCAGGAGAGGCTGGAACCAGAGAAGCAAACCCCCCAAATAACACAGACGGGAAAGAACCCAAACACATGCACACTGCAATCAAACATGAGTAAGAGACTAAACAAACACAGGAGGACATAAAAGACAGGAAGGAAATAAACTAACAACGGATATATTTCCACACAACACAGAAAAGCACACGACAAATCACCTGCTCTGGATCAGTACAAGAAGAACGGATATTGCAGGTGCAACACTGAGCTATATTCGGCAACAGGCAACCGGATCCAGAACCTTTTAAAAAGTGAAGGCGGCTGTGAGTGGTCATTAGCAGCCTGAGCTCCTAGCAACAATTCACGAGCCAGTAGGAATTAAAAATGCTTATGGAAATCTTGTCTGGGTTGTCCCTCAGGAGCAGTGGGCTCTGGCACCCCCCTGCATTTGCCAGCTGCTAACTCAGCTCTGGGTGGGCTACTGTTATGAGAAATGACTAAATTGTATATAGCCCTCTATATGAGGTGCAAGGACAGACAGCAAAAGCAAATTCAGCTAATCCAATACAGAACTACACTAAGGAAATACTGCTAAGTGTATTGGGTATACAAAAGGTAAAAACTGCTGCTGTGACCCCAAACAGTGGAGAGAAAAAAACACTCTGGTTCTAAGCAAGTAAACGAGAGGAAATTAATTTACTGCATCAGTGATCGATGTTTATGTTTAGGCAATTTTATTCCTCGGTTTGGTAAAATTAGGCATAATCGTTGCAACCTGTTATGCCCAATCTGTCACTGAAATTCAAACGCCTTTTCCTATTATTCAAGGAGCAATTTAAAGAAATTAAAACCATCTAAAACTGAAGAACAATTCTCGGAGAGAATCAATAGTCTGTGTCATCAAGATCTGCAGTCATACTAGCAGCCACACTTTTAGTTAATCTCTCTCGGGTGCAGACAGTGTAAAGCAGGTGGAGCATAGAAAAGAAAATCCCAAAGAAAAGACACGGGGATCCTTTATGGGGAGTATTATCCTTATGACAAAACAAAACAAAACACTGTTACTAAAAGCAGACTGTGTAAGAGTATATACAGTATGATGATGGATATATGCGCAATGATAAGACCACACACAGAGTCATATTAGTTCTACAATATGCCTATTAAAAAGAGCTTTGATTTAATATTGATGTTCCGCACTGATAATGTGATAATACTCCTATTGCAGTATTGTAGGGGGTGACACAGAAAGAACAGGGCCCCTGTGCAAGAACAGTATATGGACCCTCTGATGAGCAATAGCTTCTCATAATGCACCCTTTATGTGTCTGTGACAGAAGGTTATTTGGAGGTGATAGTGGTCCTCCTTAAGCGGGTTATACACGCTACGACATATTTAATGAGATGTCGGCGGTGTCACGTCGTAAGTGACGCACATCCGGCATTGTTAGTGATATCGTAGCGTGTGACAGCTATGAACGAGCAGAAATACTCACCTTCTCGTTCAGCGTTGACACGTCGCTCATTTTCTAAAAATCGAACGTCCGGTTGTTCATCGTTCCCGAAGGAGCACACATCGCTCCGTGTGACACCCCGGGAACGATGAACTGCAGCTTACCTGCGGCTGCCGGCAATGCGGAAGGAAGGAAGTGGGCGGGATGTTTACGTCCCGCTCATCTCCGCCCCTCCGCTTCTATTGGCCGGTCGCTGTGTGACGTCGCTGTGACGCCGAACGTCCCTCCCCCTTCAGGAAGTGGATGTTCGCCGCCCACAGCGAAGTCGTTTGGAAGGTAAGTACGTGTGACGAGGGGTTACAACATTGTGCGACACGGGCAACAAAATGCCCGTGCCGCACAAACGATGGGGGCGGGTGCGATCGCACGATTAATTGTAACGTGTAAAGCAGGCTTTAGATGTTGGGCCCGTATGGTCGGCATATGATGCACCAATGGTATGTGCTCCTGTGCGGTAGGAATTTATTTAGGAATTTCTCATGATATAAGTGAATAAAATAGTATTGAAATGAAATTTTCTTTGTCCAGAAACATCTAAAATAGCTTTTATGGAGTTAAACAGATCTGTCCTTACTTAACTTTGCTTATGCTTCAACATATGAAAAGATGACCAGCTTTGACATAGATCATGACTCTGTGATACTCTGTCAGGAGACGTTTACAATATAGGTATAAAAATGTGGTCATCCAGTGGTCATGAAATAAATTGTAGACCATCTAGTATTTGCAAGCATGTCATGGTAATGAATTGGTATAATGCGAAATTGGAGTTCTTCACTAATTTCGAGGAAAAATAATGGTGGACACATCAGTATATATATATATATATATATATATATATACACATTACAATAGGAACCAATGGCCACATCTAATTAATCAAATTAGCCACCAACAGCCATTAACTAAAAATTATCTACTGCTACGCAGCTTCAACAAGGTGTCTGCAGCACCAATCATATTCACGAACATGGACCAAAGCAATAGTTTTTTTAGGCCTAAGACAACTTAAAGAAAAAAAGCAAAACATGTTTAATAAAGCCATCTCTAAAGTAAAATATACAAAAACTTTGCTATGACACAAAGCCTGGAGAAATGCTTGTAAAGGTCCTTTTCTCAATCACCATATAACTTTCATATAACATTTTATATACAAACTTACAGATGTCTTTTCATAATAAATCAGAAATGCAATACTCTCCAGGTGAATAATACAATGTAATATTGCTTATACATACCAGACCTGTATGACAGGCCAGAATATTACTTGATAATAATCCTAACCTCCTTCCACATTTTGATGCCAATGCAATTTTTTTTTATTACATGCAATACCTTGAAAATCTCTAGAAACATCAAGATTCAGTGAACCCTTTCTAGAAGACTTTGGCCCCTATTCATTAAGTGTATGCCAGAATTCTTGTGTAAAGCACCTTAAGAAGTTCATGGAGCTTACACGTGAATATGGTTGTAGCATCTGCAGGACATTAACAAGAAGGGACATCTAATTCATGAAACATTACGCCACTTTAGTAGGGTAACTTATGCCAAAAATGTACCCAGGTAACTGCTGTGCCTAATTCATTAAGTGGCATGTACCTTACTTCAGAGAACCCGTTCATTAAGACTAGCATACATAACGCCCGAATGACCATCCTTTATCTAAATCAGATTTTTTAAGATCGATTATCACTTTTAAATTATTACTTGCTTGTAGGCAACAGAATGTTCTCCACTAGGGATGATCGAATACCTGAAATATTCGGCTTCGCGAATATATGACGAATAACTCGCCGCTATGCGAATATTCGATGCGCAATGTAAGTCTATGGGAAGCCCAAATAGTTCTGAATAGTTGTTATTTGGGTTTCCCATAGACTTACATTGCGCATTGAATATTCGCGAATAGTTGAATAGCAGCGACCTATTCGGAAAATATTCGCAAAGCCGAATATTTGAGGTATTCGATCATCCCTATTCTCCACTCAATGAGATAGACCCTTATGTTGCAAAGGTTTTTGCCCACGTATAGTGCAGTATGGAAAAACGCATGTGACATCTTTAAGACAGAAAACATTAAGATATAGTCTTTGCTAATGACTTGTTTTTTCTTTTACACCATCAATGATTCCACTTCCATGAGTTGATAACTAATATATGACTGTGACACGTTCATTGACCTTTGAATCAGCCTGACTGCTCATCCTACAGAGATCTTTATGAGATGTGCTTCTATAGCTTATACTCATAATGCATTATTGTATACATCCTACATATTCTGGGCCTTAAAGGACTTGTTCCATTTAGACAAACATTTCTGATATCACAGACAGCTACTCCGGACGTGACTGCTTTGTGTTCTGCAGTTAGGAGTCTCTGGTGGACAAAGCGCATAATAAGACATGTATAGAAGATTTCCATGATATTTAGCGTACTCTTGACAGTCTTCTACCAAAAGATCATCAAGTATTTAAAGTTTTTTTTAAACTTGGCATTTTGGTGGTTGATCAAAGTGACAAATGGGTGTTAATAATACACCTGTCAATGGGGCATGTCCCTACCTGCGCTTAGTGATGAGGTAATACTATTTTAGAAAGAATGTTGTAGTGCAGTTCAGAATTTAATTACACATTTCCAGGAAAAATCACAAAGTAATAACCCAATCCAGAGAAAAGAACAATGTGCAATGTTCTGACAATGGTATTCTTTGTGGGGGGAGGAGTAAGTATTTACCAAAACAAGTAAGACAGATCCTCTACAGAAAGTAATTTCTCCAAAATTATTGCAATTACATATTTTATTATAATTACACATTTATGTAGAATTTATTTTTGTGTATTCGTATGACACAAAAAAAACAGACAAAAAAAGCAAATTCAACATAATTTCACCCAAAACCTTAAAAATTGTTGGCACCCTCAACTTAATATTTAGCTGCACGCGCTTTGATTTCAGTTACAAGTGCATCTCAGTAAATTAGAATATCAAAAAATTTATTTTTTTTCAGTAATTCAATACAAAAAGGAAAACGCATATATTATATAGAGTCAGTACACACAGAGTGATCTATTTCACGTGTTTATTTCTGTTAATATTGATGATTATGGCTTACAGCCAATGAAAACCCAAAAGTCATTATCTCAGAAAAATAGAATAATTACCACAGAACACCTGCAAAGGCTTCCTAAGTGTTTAAAATGGTCCCTTAGTCTGGTTCAGAAGGCTACACAATCATGGGGAAGACTGCTGACCTGACAGATATCCAGAAGGCAGTCATTGACACACTCCACAAGAGTTCAATGCTAAAGATGCTGGCTGATAGAGTGCAATATCCAAGCATATTAATAGAGTTGAGTGGAAGGAAAAAGTGTGGTAGAAAAAGGTGCACAAGCAACCGTGATAACCGCACCCTTGATAGGATTGTTGTTAAGAAAAGGGCATTCAAAAATTTGAAGGAGGTTCACGAGAAGTGGACTGCTGCTGGAGTCAGTCCCTCAAGAGCCACCACATACACAGATGTATCCAGGTCATGGGCTAAAAGTGTCGCATTCCTTGTGTCAAGCCACTCATGCCAGAAGCATCTTACCTGGGCCAATGAGAAAAAGAACTGGACTGTTGCTCAGTGGTGCAAGGTGTTGTTTTCAGATAAAAGTACATTTTGTATTTCATTTGGAAACCAAGGTCTCAGAGTCTGGAGGAGGAGTAGAGAGGCCACAATCCAAGCTGCTTGAGGTCTAGTGTGAAGTTTCCACAATCAGTGATGGATTGAGGAGCCACGTCATCTGCTGGTGTAGGTCCACTGTCTTTTATTAAGACCAAAGTCAGCGCAGCTATTTACCAGGAAATTTTAGAGCACATCATGCTTCCCTCTGCTGACAAGCTTTTGGGAGATGGGAATTTCATTTTACAGCAGTACTTGGCACCTGTCCACACTGCCAAAAGTACCAATACCTGGTTTAATAACTACAGTATCACTGTGCTTGATTGGCCAGCAAACTCACCAGACCTTAACCCCATAGAGAATCTATGGGTTATTGTCAAGAGGAAGATGAGACACCGGACCTAACAATGCAGACGAGCTGAAGGCTGCAATCAAAGCAACCTGGGCTTCCATAACACCTCAGCAGTGCCACAGGCTGATCGCCTCCATGCCACGCCGTATTGATGCAATAATTCATGCCAAAAAAGCCCCAACCAAGTATTCAGTGCATCTACTGTACAGACTTTTCAGTAGGCACCAATAATCATTTTTTCAGTTGGTCTTATATAATATTCTAATTGTCTGAGATAATGACTTTTGGGTTTTCATTGGCTGTAAGCCATAATCATCAACATTAACAGGAATAAAAACGTGAAATAGATCACTCTGTGTGTACTGACTATATAATATATGTGATGATATTCTAATTAATGCACTTGTATTTATTCCAATCACTTCCTATAACCATCATCAAGCTTCTAACACCTGTCTCTGGAATTTTGGACCACTCTTCTTTTTAATTTAACTCAAATGTGGATAGATAGTTCACGCTGACACTGATGCACCCAGAGCCTACAGGACAGCTTGAATTTCTTTGGAACTTGTTTGGGGTTTGTTATCCACAATCTGCTGTCCATGTAAAGGGAGATTAGCTACAGTAACATGGGTTGTAAACTTCTGGATTATATTGCGCACCGTGGACAATGGAACATCAAGATCTGTGGAGATGGACTTGTAACCTTGAGATTGTTGATATTTTTTTTCAACAATTTTGCTTTACAAGTCCTCACACAGTTTTCTTCTCCTCTCTCTGTTCTCCATGCTTAGTGTGGCACACAGACACACAATGCAAAGATTGCATCAACTTCTCCCCTTTTTATCTGGTTTCAGGTGTGTTTTTCATGTTGCCCATACCTGTTACTAGCTACAGGTGGCTACAGGTGAGTTTGAATGAGCATCATATGTTTGAAACAAAGTTGTTTACCCAGTTATTGAAAGGTGCCCACAATTTGTCCCATTTTGGGGTTTTTTATGTGAAATTAAGTCCAATTTGCCTTTTTCCCCTCAGTTTTTTCTTATGTTCCAATACACACAAAGGAAATAAACATGTATATAACAAATCATGTGTAACTGTATTGATTTTCGGGGAGAAAAAACATCATTTTCTGGGACAATTTCAAGGGTGCCAACACACTATCGGCCATGACTGTACACATGAGGTAACTTTGTAAGACATATCAAAATAAAACGAAGGAAAAAGCAATTATTTCTCCATGTACTACTTAGATTAATTTCAGAGTTATATATTTCTCTGTCTTAACTTTAAAGTGCATTTTAATAGTCTCTTAGAGAAAAGATTAAATGTTTTTTATGATTAAAGTGTGAGGTAGGAACATAATTACTGCTTTTATGGCAGTATTTTTATAATATCTTCAAAGATTCTGAAATCTGAACAGCTAAAGTTAATGGATACAATTTCAATATTCATATTTGAAGCTCACCTTAGATTAGAGCAGAACTACATACAACAATGCACAGACTGTAGCGTGTTGAGTGACAGAGAAAAATAATGCGAAGATGCTGGTTTACCATGGAGTAGTTCAATGCTTGAGAAATAAAGTATTTTCCGTTTGATTGCACAAGAGGGAACCACAATGAACCTGTGTTGTGAAGGGAAATTTAGACTCGGACATACAGTATTTTCTTAAAGAGTACCTATCACCAGTCTGGGGATGAACTTTTTTATTTAATAAAAGAGTGGGCAGTAGGGGACTGATGAATTTTCCAAATATAAATTATTGTCAAAAGAGCAGAGAAAGAGACCAAATGCCCCCCTTAAGGGTCCCGACTTTGTTTACTAAGCAGTTACTAAATGGCACCATCAAAGCACGGTTATCATGCATCAACCGCTTTGTGAATAATGAGACAGCGCTTCATTAGAGCAAAGGGGAAGGTCTCAAAATAACATGAGATTTCGCGCTTTCACTTAGAGGTGCTGTGTAGGGTTGTGATTTCTAGCTTTGCATGCCAGGATACCACCACTTGGAAGTTTGGCACCAACGTTTGCTAGAAAGTAGGTTTCTTATGACACTAATATATATTTTGAAAAATCACCATTTAACACTAATTTATATTTTGAAAAATGAATAGTTCGGGGCAGTCCACTCTTATATTAAATAAAAAAAAAAAGGTCAACCCCAGATTGGCGATAGATAATCTTTAAAATGAGCAGTGTTGTGTTTGCTGCACAACAGGGGGATGGGTGTGATGCTGTGCAGAGAAATTGCTAAAGGGACCTTGGACCCTGAGTTATCAAGACTGGTGGGAGTCCATGAGATTTAACGCCTACCAATAATAATAATATGTCATTTACTAGTTACGTGTCATAAAATTCTAGGATGATTTTCCCCCTTTAAAGGCATTTTTGTAGATAAGTACTAGAGATGAGTGGTGGATCAAGTTTGTTTACATTGTCATGACTTGGGCAAACTGATGCAATGCCAATCAGGGGTTTCTAAAGCCAGAAGGATATTGTCAAATATTAAGAGAGGTATGAATTAGCCGGGCAGGAAAATAATACTACCTTTTTGCACAGCATTGCGACCTCATCTGGAATATGCAATTCAGTTTTGGGTACCTGTTCATAGAAAGGATGGCCTGGGGCTAGAAAAGGTATAAAGAAGAGCCACAAAACTGAGAAGGGGCAAAGAGGATCTTAGTTAATAGGAAAGACTAAAATAAACTTATTCAATCTTCAGAAGAGATGTTTAAGGGGGTACATGATTAACTTCTACGAGGACATAAATAGTCCTTACAAAAAATATGGTCAAGAGCAGTTTCATGTAAAATCCTCTCCAAAGTCAAGAGGGCATTTCATCTACTGGGTGAAAGAAAGGTTCAATCTCCAGATGAGACTAAAGGCCGCTTTACATGCTGCAACATCGCTAGTGTTTGCTAGCGATGTCGAGCGCGATATCAACCGTCCCCGTCATCCGTGCGATATTTGGTGATCGCTGCCGTAGCAAACATTATTGCTACGGCAGCGTCACACGCACATACCTTGTCAGCGACATCACTGTGATCGCCGAACAATCCCGAGGAGGTGCGTTCGGCATCATAGCGACGTCACTGCTGCGTCACTAAGCGGCCAGCCAATAGAAGCGGAGGGCGCGGAGATGAGCGGAACGTAACATTCATTCCGCATTGCCGGTGGACGGAGGTAAGGAGATGTTCGTCGCTCCTGCGGTGTCACATATAGCGATGCGTGGTGCCGCAGGAAAGAGGAACAATATCACTACTTACCTGACAATGATTTTTTGTAATTAAACGACCTCTCCAAAACAAATGATTTTTGTCTTTTTTGCGATCGTTTTAGGTCGCTCCAGTCTGTCACGTTCTGCGACGTCGCTAACGACGCCGGATGTGCGTCACAAACACCATGATCCCGTTGATATATCGTTAGTGATGTCGCAGCGTTTAAAGCACCCTATCTATGGATCAGTCTACCTCAGGAGCTTGGCAAAGTGGGAACCAATGAAGGTTTACAAAAAAGGTTAGACGCCTTTTTAGAAGAAATAAATAATTATATACAAGTGTAAAGTTCTTTTCTGAATGTTTAGTCTAGTAGAATAACAACTGAGATCAGGAGTGAAAAATTAGCTCTTCTGGGGCAGACCATAAAATACATTATGGCTGTACATATAAACTTCTTTTACCCTTGCCCATCTCTCGATTAAACATTTGTATTATTTCAACCATATTCACTATAACTATGTAAAAATTTCAGATTTGCAAGAGCCCAATTTTTTGTTATTCTCTCGAATAAAGCAAAAGTGTCCTACTGACTCCCTGTCCTCTGGCTTGCTTCTTCTCTTTGGCTTTGGTCATCTTTTACCTCTTTACTCTTCGGCGTCTCTGGCACAGACTAGGCCTCGAGTGAGGTCATGTGAGGCTTAGTGAGCACCAGAGGCACTGAAGAGTGAAGAATGAAGACATAAAAGAAGACTGAAGCTGGAGGAAGGATACAAGTCAGCAAAAGACTTGGCGGGATGATATATTTTTGGTTTTTTAAACCCTCCATTTATTATACACTGAAGTCTGGAGAATAAATCAATGGCTTTTATCAGCAATCTTTTTTGTGCAATACAACATTGAACAAAATCAAATTTCCAGGACAAATTTGTGAGAAATTAGAGAAATGATTAGTGTCTAATGGTGATACAAATTTCAGGCTATATTTAGTTATCCATATCCAAATAATGTGTTCATCACTTACTACTTTCTGGCCATATTCTGCCCTAATCATAGGGGTAAACTAAGGCTATGTGCGTATGTTGCGTAATTTCATGCGTTTACGCTGCATATTGCACTGTAACGTAAACGCATGCGTCTTGCGTCCCCAGCACAATCTATGAAGATTGTGCATAATCCATCCGCACGTTGTGTTTGAGAGCGCAGCGATTTGTAAGCTGAAATTTTGATCCAAATCGCTGCGCTCAAAAAAGCAACATGTCATTTATTTCGTGCGCTTTGGATGCTGCTCCCACTCTGTCTATGGGAGAGGCAGCATCCAGAGCGCATGAAATCGGCGACTATTCTGCAGACACACTGCATGCATAACACAGTGTTTCTGCAGCGATTTGAAGTGCACATGCACTGCCAAATCACTGCAGATTTTTCAGCATGGACACTATGCAACGTGCGCACATAGCCTTAGGCGTGATTGTGGCCTGGAAGGTGTAAGCAGAGAACACGCTGTTTCTACAGGAATTTTATAGCTGTCCAAGAAAAGCCTCAACAACTGATCAGCGGTTGATGCTGAAAATGTATCTTCTTATAGATTTATTTAGTGCAGCGCTGCACCTCTCTGCATCCTTATTTGCAATTAAGTGACCTGGACTGGATTTTTATATATATTAAGTTTGCAAATAAGCACACATCCAGGAGAGCAGTGTAAGGTGCTCAAAAATCACTTACATTATTATAAGACATGTTTGACTGCACCAAGAGGTTCCCGTGATGCCGGAGACAATGAGATTGCTAATTGCAAAGCCAGAGGCCACATACTGTTTTAAAGTCTTGGAAACTTCATTTTCTAGTGTAATATAATGGAGCACAAACAGTTGGGCGCATACTGTATAACACACGCAGAAGATCATACCTAGAAAAACCTGGGTAATTGCACAACTAAAGTAAAGACACTGAATATCTGCATTCAGTAGATCCTTACCTAATTATTTCTACACAAAATTAGAAATAAATATTTACAACAGACAATACCCTAATATTCTCCAAAATTAGTTCTAATTAGAACATATACACCATAGGGAGGATTTATCAGCTTTTTAATGCTATGTTTGCACTGAAAAAAATCTCAGATAATGTGGTGCACAACATGTGCTGGATGCATCAATGTATTTCTGAAAGTTTTTTTCATACCTCTCAATTATTGTCTTTTTTGGCGCATTTCTGCAACATTTAAGCGGGCTTTACACTCTACGATATTGTTAATGAATTATCGTCGGGGTCACGGTGTTTGTGACGCACATCCGGCTTCATTAACGAGATTGCAGTGTGTGACACTTATGAGCGACCTTAATCGATCGCAAAAGCGGTCAAAATAGTTTGCCGCGGAGAGGTCATCCTGAAACAAAAAATGCGGAAGGATGGAGGTGGGCGGGATGTTTACGTCCTGCTCATCTCTGCCCCTCCGCTTCTATTGGACGCCTGCCGTGTGATGTCGCTGTGACGCCGCACGAAACGCCCCCTTAGAAAGGAGGCGGTTCGCCGGCCAGAGCGACGTTGCAGAGCAGGTATGTGCATGTGACGCTGCCGTAGCGACAATGTTCACTACGGCAGCGATCACCACATATCGGCCGTACGACGGGGGCAGGTGCTATCGCGCTCGACATCGCCAGCAAATGCTAGAGATGTTGCAGCGTGTAAAGCCCGCTTTAGGATACGTGCCCAAAATCCGGATATGCTGCATCTTGGAAGCAGTGTGTCCTGTCCTGCGGGGCAGTGAGTGTTCTCCACAGGAGACCGCAGATGCTTGTGCCGACAATCAGGGTTACCGCCGTTGCGGTCTTTCTCTTTGTTCTTCCTGTGGAGAACACTCGGGGCTCCGCAGCAATAAATGGACATGCTGCGGCTTGGAAGCATGTCAGTTTATGCTGCGGGAAAAACAAGCACAGTGGGCACGGGATTTCTATAAATCTCATCCACTGTGTTTGTACTGTACAATGCAGTGTTTTGGACGCAGGGAAAACATGCTGCGTCCAAAACATTGTGAACCCCGATCGTGGGCACGCAGCCTTAAAGCTCCACTCCAGTGTTTTTTTTGTTTTTTGTTTCAGAGCTGGAGTGGTGCTTTAAATTTAAGCCCCCTACCCCCTGTCATATACTCACCTTCCAGTGGGTTCATCTTTTACCTATGGTGCCATCTTCTGCCCGTAACTTCTAACTGTCTGGATGTCAGAGTTTAAGTCCAAAGCTCCCAATACATCTCCAAAAGAGCTAAAATGAGGTTCTCATAGAGATGTATTGATTTTTGACCTGCAGCGGGATCCATGAAACACTGGAGAGCACTGGCACGTCACAAATCGCTGGAGACTGACCGAAGCAGCAGCAATAGAAGATGAAGCCACCGGAAGGTGAGTATAATACAAGTGACAGGGAATTTAGATTTAAAGCACCAGCTCAGAGGTGCAATTAAAAAAAAACCAAAATGCTGGAGTGGAGCTTTGAAGGGTCATAAAATCGATTGAAGGCAAAAAGAAGACAATCTTGGGCAAAATTCATGAATCCCTTGCATAATTTTGATGAATATGGCCAAAAAATATCAGCAAAAGACCCCTATATCTTGCCACATTTATAAAGTTGGTGATATAAGTAAGGACGTTTATCTTGGGGGGGACAGGGTTGCCATTAGTCCAATAGAAATATTGTTTCTTACAATAGAAATTGGCATGGTGGCGACTTACATCATGATATTATCTACATCCTGGAGTTCTTGTAAAAATTGCAAAACAAGTTTGCCAATTAGAAATTAGTCTCTACATAAAAGTTCTAGGTGTATAACTCCAGGAGAAACATGCTGACAGTTTAGCGATGCTGTTCACTTATCAAACACGCTGCAAAATCTACAATTTACTCTTCAACTCCCTTGATTAATGTATGAAAATACAATAAATTAAATGAATAAACAAGAAACTGCTTATCACACAAAAGCAAAAAAGAAGAATACATAAAGTAATCCTGTGGTAATAAACGATGAGATTCTATGCCTATTAATTCTGACCAGCTAATTTACACATAAGGATATCAAGCAGATAAACAATATTGGTCAGTAAGAAAACGTGTCTTTATGACTTGAATACTTACGTCTGTATCCACTGGGCATCAATTAAAAAAATGGATAGGAAAACTAAATAAGATACGCTTCAGAAAGCAGAAGAAAAATATTTTTCCTAATGTATAAAGGCATGTCTGGAGGAAGCACAATAACAAGTAAATAGGAGTAGCGGGATACATGGAGGTTTTCTATACAGGACTATGATAGTGACAAATGCCTGCTTTACACCTTACCATATCACATACGATATCGTATGCGATCGTGCCCGCCCCCATCGTATGTGCGGCACGTTCAATTTGTTGACCGTGTCGCACAAACGATTATTTCCCGTCACACGTACTTACCCATCCATACGACCTCGATGTGGGCGGCGAACATCCACTTCCTGGAGTGGGAGGGACGTTCGGCGTCACAACAACGTCACGCGGCAGCCGGCCAATTGAAGCGGAGGGGCAGAGATGAGCGGGACGTAAACATCCCGCCCACCTCCTTCCTTCTGCATAGCCGGCGGGAGCCGCGGGAGGCAGGTAAGATCTGTTCATCGTTCCCGGGATGTGTGCTGCCTCGGGAACATTGAACAACCCGACGTGCAATTTTAAGGAAATGAACGACATATATGCGATGAACGGTTTTACGTTCAATCGCAATCGCACGTAGCTGTCACATGCTACAACACACCTAACGATGCCGGATGTGCGTCACTTACGACGTGACCCCGCCGACACATCGTTAGATTTGTTGTAGCGTGTAAAGCCCGCTTTACATAAGGAATGGCTACAGCATGACATTACTTAGTAGCCACATCCATCAGACTTTTAGCCTTCACATTATAGGGAATATCCGATACTATTTTTTTATTTGACAATGTGCCTACGGACTAACAGGCAGGTAGTTGCTAACTACCTGCCTACTGTGCCCAGCGCTGATATTTCCTAGCATGTCATTGCTTAACTGTGGGAAGCCACCTGTAATCAGCATGGTGTCGGCGGTCACGCCCCATCAACAGAGCTGCCCAAAAGAAGAGATGCTCTGGTGAAGTGGAGAAGCTGAATTATTGGCAGGAGCGGTCAATGACCCCTCTGTGCTGGCGCTGAGTACAACAGTATTGTAGTTGCCTCTGTCAGAAACTACCGAGCCTGTTTTTTTCTTCCACTAAATGCCTAAAAACTAAGGACTGGACAACCCTTTTTAATAACATATTAATAAATGTCCATTAGATATGACTGTCAGCACAATATAAATGTACAATATCTTTAAATCCGTGGAGGGATTCCCAGTGTGTCCCCATGATACTTTCATCTACATTGTATATTTAACTATGGTATATGTGTGCCATCTCACAGGAGGTTGTATTGGCCACCTGTTTGTTTGTGTTTCAGATAAGAAATAACTTAAGACAAATAAGACCAATATTATACCTGAAAGATGGCAATTTGGTACAGAATATCCTAGGCTATTAAACTCTATTATCATGAAATCTCATGCTGGCAATGCCATGATCAAAATACGGTAGGAGTATTCATATAAAGGAGTTAGCTAAGCATTTTTTAACAATGGTTGGTTTCTCTAACATATGCACTAACATACTCCACAGCACATTGCAATCTGGGTAAACGGCACATCTATACGTGCACATCAGTATGATAAGAAACTGCCCTCATCAAAATGTCCAATGACCCTTTGACACCAAAACGTAATGGTGACCACTCTCTGCTTATCCTTCTTGACCTCTCTGCAGCTTTCGACACTGTTGACCACCATCTCCTATTCGCTATGCTCGACTCAATCGGACTAAAGGACCCCGCCCTCACCTGGTTCTCTTCCTATCTACCTGCCCACTATTTCAGTGTATCATTTGCAAGTTGCACATCTTCTTCTCTTCCTCTCACTGTTGAGGTCCCTCAAGTTTCAGTCCTTGGCCCTCTTCTCTTCTCTCTCTACACCGCCCCAATTGGACAGAATATCAGCAAATTTGGCTTCTAGTACTATCTTTATGCTGAAGACACACAACTATACAACTCATTCCCTGACCTCACTCTCGCTGAACTACAGAACACCAGTGACTATGTCTGCAGTTTCAAACATCATGTCTGCTCTCTATCTGCAACTTAACATTTCCAAAACTGAACTTCTTCTACTCCCTCCATCTACTAACCTGCCTAAACCTGACATCTCCCTCTCTGTGTGCGGCACCACGATAACGACTAGGTCGCAGGCTCGCTGTCTGGGTGTTATGTTTGACACTAATCTTTCCTTCACCTCCTATATATAATCTCTCACCCACTCTTGTCACTTGCACCTGAAAAACATCTCTAGAATTCGCCCCTTTCCCACCCTGGAAACAACAAAAACCCTCACTGTGGCCCTGATCTATTCCTGCCTTCATTACTGTAATTCTCTATTAATTCCCCTCCCCCTAACTAGACTTTCCCTTCTCCAGTCCATCGCTAATGCTGCAGCCAGGGTCACCTATCTGGCTAATCGTTATTCGGATGCCTACGCTCTGTGCCATTAGTGCACTGGCTGGCCATACATTTTAGGATCCAATTTAAATTGCTTATTCTCACACACAAAGGTCTTCACAGCCTGGCACCCCTCAACATCTCCACCCTTATTTCTGTCTATCACCCTTCCTGTTCTCTACGCTCCCCAAACAATCTTCGACTAACATCCACACTAATCCGAACCTCCCATTCCTAGCTGCAAGACTTCTCTCGAGCTGCACCAATCCTCTGGAATGCTCCAAACCAAGAAACTAGGACAATCCACAACTTGCGCAGCTTCAGACACTCCCTAAAAACACAACTTTTTAGGGTGGCCTATCGCCCTCCCTAATCGAAGTCTTTTTATATATATCCCCTCCACTATTTCCCACAACATAACTCTCCCTCAAACTCCACCACACCCAAAAGCATTACAAAGACTGGATGGTGACCGACTCATGCAGTATTTATCTATGCCCCCATTTCTTTGATATGGCTGAACCATTGTTGTAAATAAGCACCTGTACCTTGTCACCCCCACCTCATTGTAAATTGTAAGCTCTTTCAAGCAGGGTTGTCTTTATTTTTGCATTCATTATTGTTTCTTCTATAACTGTTACTTATGTTTGGTTGTATATGAACCTCTGAATTGTCAAGCGCTGCGGGATATGTTGGCGCTGTAAAAATAAAGATTATTATTATTATTATGAGGCCAGATTGGGGCAGATTTAAAAAAATGTCAATGTTATCATTCAAAGCCCAGCTTTAGTTTTTGTAAAGCAGAATTTTATATAATATTAACGCCCGGGTTTTCATCTGATTTCCATCATTTGGAGATATAGATGAAATCCCCGATATAAGTGCATAGGATAAATGTGGTCCAAAATGTTATGTAAAATGTGCCCAATAAAAGTTTCAATGCAATCCACACAAAAACAAACCCTAACATTACTGGTAACACAAAAGCTCTGGAAAAGCTAAATGGCTCCTCACCCCTCAAAAGAAATCCAGAAAATTCTGTGTTCCAAAATGTCCCCCTCCCTTCTGAGCCCCACAGTGTAGCTAAACTGCAGCTAGCATCCACATGTTTGTCAGTACTGTAGCAATAAGAGCCCACATAATTTAAGGGGTCCATGTCTCAAGAAGCACAAGCTGAGCATAATGTGCTGGGCACTAAAATGGCAGATTTGCAATTTTCACTCAGCAACTTCCACTACATGTTGGTTTATAGAAAACTCCGACGGAAGCAAAGGTGTCACTACACCTGTAGACAAATTCCCGAAGGGGTGTAATTTCCAAAATGGTGTCACTTGAAGGGGGATTGTGTTCTTTCTGGCAGTTAGGGGTTCTGTATATGGAGTCCGCAAACTATTCTAAGTAAATTTGTTCACCAATAGTCATATAACACTCCTTCCGTCCTGAATCTCGCCATGCGGTTAAGCAGCACTGTACAGCCACATATGGTGTATAGACACTCCCAAACCATGTCACTGCTGAAGAAAAGCATCCACACAGCATGATGCTGCCACCACCATGTTTAATGTTGTGTATGATGTCTTCAGGGTGATGGGCAGTATTAGTTTTCTACCACACATAGCATTTTACATTTAGCCCAAAAAGTTCTAGTTTGTTCACATCTAACCGAAGCACTGTCTTCTAATAGCTGTGTCCCCTACATGTTTTTGCAAACTGGAAACAGGACTTATCACTTCCTTTCAAAAATGGCTTTCTTCTTGCCACTCTTTCATAAATGGCAGATTTGTGGCGCATATGACTAATAGCTGACTGTGAACAGATTCTCCCACCTGAGCTATGGGTCTCTGCAGCTCCTGCAGATAGACCATGGGCCTGCTGGCTGCTTCTTTAATTAGTGCTCTCCTTGCTTGGGATGTCAGTTTACATGGACGGTCATGTATTTGTAGGTTTTCAGTTGTGCTATATTCCATTCACTTGTGGATGATAGTCCTTTGTGAGATGTTCAGAGCTTGGGCTAATTTTCTTTTTCAATAACCTAACCCTGCTTTACTCTTCTCGACAACTTTATCCCTCACCTGTCTTGTGTGTTCCTTGGTTTTCATGATGCTGTTTGATTTCTGATGTTCTCAAACAAACCTCGGAGGCCTTCACAGAACAGCTATGGTTATACTGAGAATAAATTACACACAGGTGGACTCCATTTACTAATTAGGTGACTTCTGGAGGCAAATGGTCACTCAGTAATTTATGTAAGGGTATAAGACCACAGGGGTCTGAATACAAATGCATGTCCCAATTTTTACTTTCATATTTTTAAAATAATTTTAAAATCATGCATCATTTGATTTACATTACATAAATACTTGCTACTTAGTGTTGGTATATCACATAAAATCCTAGTAAAATAAATGTACATGTCTTGGTGTCATGTGAAACAACATGAAAAATTTCCCCAGGTGTCAATACTTTTTCAAGGCAATATAATGAGTATTATTAAGTTATAAGCAATCCATGTATAAAAGGAACCTGTCACCTTGAAATATGCTATTTATCTGCAGATATCGAGTTAATCTGCAGGTAAGTAGTATTACAATGCTTCCCGTCTGCCCTACTAAAAGTGCGGCTACAGGTATAAAATTAAATTATTTCCTCCCAGGAGCTGCTTCCAGTCATGTTGGCATGCACAGTGTCTACACTCACCTCTCACTATACTGTGAGCGGCAGCTGTAAATACGCCCGACACTTTGATGGACAACTCACTCTGCATGGATGTGCTGCAGTGACGGCTATCAATTAAAGTGCTGGGTCGGCTTACAACTGCATCTCATAGTATAGTGAGCGGTGACTGTAGCTACTCTGTGCATGCCCCTTTGACTGAAAGCCAATGTCTTCCAGGAAGAAATAAAGTTAATTTTCTCCCGGTTGCCGCACTTAAAGTGAGGCAGCCATGAAGCACGTAAAGTCAATTGTCTGCAGATTAACCCCCATATCTGCAGGTAAATAGCATTTTCTAAGGAGACAGGTTCCCTTTAACTAAGGCCTGCAACACACATCCGTGCCGCCGGCACGTGTTTGTCATTTTTTACACGTACCGGCGGCACGGAGACACGTTCAGCAATGCTACCCTATTGTAGCAGGCACACACACGTAAAACCACACGGAACGTGTGTCCGTGTGCGTTTGTACATGTGTGCGTTTTTCAAAGCGCTGACATGTCAGTGATTTCTCCGGCAGCACGGGTGTCACACGGCCCGCACCAGTACCACACGAGTGTAGTGTGGATGCGGTCCCATGTGACACGCGCCGGAGAAAACACACGTGTCAGTGAAAAAACCCCAAAACATTAACTCACCTTCTCCAGCCCTCCTGTCTCTGCCGCTGCGGTCACTTGCTGCCGACCGCTGCTCATTATTCTCATTTAATATTCACTTCACTGCCTGGCAGCAGCAGCAGCGGGGAGACGGGAGGGCTGGAGCCGAAGATCAGCACCACGGACAGCAGCGCGGACAGCAGGAAGGACCAGGTGAGTATGTTAATTACCGGTTCTACGTGTGTTATCGCGGATAGCACACGTAGAACACACGTGTCCCGCACGTACCAGAGACACGTACTTACCTGCACGCAACACGCAGGGGAAATACGTGTCTCTTGGCACGTGCGTGATTTTCACGTGAATGTGGCAGAGGCCTAAAAGAGGGATGGATATATGCCATACAATTATGGGGCACGATAGAAGAGGATTAAGCTAAGTCCTCCGGTGTATCCTCTAGTGGGACCAATCGCTCACATAGATTAATATACCTATAAGAGAACAAAAGCCCAAGGGATCAACATAAGAAAACCCTGTTTCGAGATGGTTTAAAATGCACTAAGATCTACAGTATTCCTTATGGATTGACGAAAAAAGAACCAATTTGATCTCACAGATGAAGGGTCCTGTCTGTACAATGATAGCAACGATTGGCATGAAATTAAAAGTGGACATGATAAGTACATATTTTGTAATGATGGGGGCTGGTGAGCACTGTGCCAATTTGCCCGTTATAGGTAAATATATTAAAAATGAAATACAAAATGCATAAAACATATTGTAAACACTAAATGCCCATGTGATCGCATCCTAAGTGTGCTCCATCTGTGATAAGAAGCTTTCTGATGCTTGTGGTCACTTTAAACAGGTTAATGGTTAGACCTAAAATGACAATGTACATTTCATCATAATGGAAGGGTAGGAAATGCAAGGTCTCTTTCTACTACATGTAACTCGGCCAGCAAAGAGAACACTTAAGAATTAGACGTGTGATATTTAATTGAAGCATTTTCTGTCAATAATGATTCAGTAATAGCTGAATAGACATCTTCTTCATGTAAAAATCACACCTCTTAACTACATCTCTTGATATTAAAGGGAATGTGTAATCAGAAAATCATGTATTATTTAAACTAGGTTTTACTATAAACATATTTTTATTACATTTTAGTGACTTAACTCCCCGCCAGTAATGCTGATCTAATGGGTACTGGCAGATATTAAAGGGAACCTGTCACCAGATTTGGGGCTTATAAGCTGCAACCATTACCACTGGGCTCTTATATACAGCATTCTAACATACTGTATATAAGAGCCCAGGCCGCTTTGTAGAACATAAAAAAACACTTAATAATACTCACCTAGGAGGTCGCTCCGGTGCAGACTGTTCAAATGAGTGGCGCCGTTTTCCGGTGTCAGCGCCTTCTCTTTCGGCCATCTTTGTTCCCCTTCTTCTGAAGTCGGCATGCATGACGCGTCCTACGTCATGCACACAGGCCAGTACTGAGGTCCTGCGCAGGCGCACTACAATACTTTGATCTGCCCTGAGCAGGGCAGATCAAAGTGCTCCTGCGCAGGACCTCAGTACTGGCCTGTGTGCAGGCCAAAACGGCGCCAACCATTTGAACAGTCTGCACCGGAGCGACCTCCTAGGTGAGTATTATTAAGTGTTTTTTATGTTCTACACAGCGGCCTGGGCTCTTATATACAGCATGTTAGAATGCTGTATATAAGAGCCCGGTGGTGGTGGCTGCAGCTTATAGTCACCAAATCTGGTGACAGGTTCCCGTTAAGCAGGTATGATAGAAATTAGACTATTGTTGGATATATATATATATATATATATATATATATATATATATATATATATATATAATGTGTTAGGCTAAGTTCACATGTCCTGTAGTCATCCATTAGAACAAATTCGTTGGAAATGAATTTCTTCCCGATCCGTTTTCTTTTACCATGGGAGTCTATGAACAATGTATCTGTTAACGGATTGTTATTTAGCCATCTGTTGTACTTGCATTTGTAACAGATCTGTTGTTTTCTTAATGCTAATCTGTAGGACCTAGAGAAACCACTAAACAATGCGACAGATAGGTTGTGTTTCATCACTTCATGCACTCTTTACATCCACCTACTTCCAAACCCAGTAACAGCTAATTGTGGGGATGTTGGGTGTCAGAGCTTTAAACTATGGAGAGGTCATCAGTATGATAATAGTGATCATATTTTAAGACATTGTCTGGTAAAAAGGAGTTATGACCTCTTTACAGCAAAAGTGATGACTTTGTAGACGACAAAAGGGACCACTAGGACCCCCATAGTTTGGCAGGAAGGGACACTTATTATTGATAAAATGTGACAGCAATGTGTATGCTCAATTATGGCACTATTCATTAATTATCTTGACTACTGAAAAAAACCCAGGTCAGCAGAACTATTGAGGATGAATTTATGTTGAGCAGTTGCGCTGCCACTCCATTATAATGAGGATAAAAGTCCCCAATCTGAATATGAGTTAAGGTCCCGATGGTTGCATGTCCATCAATCTATAAGTCATCACCTATCTTGTGCATAGGTGATAATTTCTTTTCACCAGGCACCCTCTTTAAAGAGGACGTTACTGTTCCTATCATGAATATATTAGTAAATACTTGTTGTCCACATAAGAACAATTGTGGAGAAAATCTGCATTGTTCATTTTCACTGTTATTCTGCCTGAATACCTGAAAAAAATGTCAATTGAGCATTACCATTCCCACTGTTATAAGTTATGTGGTAACAGCCAGTTGGAAATATATTCATAAATATATTGTACTAGCTGTAGTACCCGGCCTTGCCACAGATAGTAACGAAGTCTCTCTCTCTCTCGTGCTCTCTCCCACTCTGCCACTCACCATCTCACCACCGAAATACCTAAGCTTCTTATACTAAGAATGTCCTTTGTTGCGTACATCAACCAATCAGCGCTCCTATTAATGACCTGTAGCAAAATAGAAGCAGAGCTGTGATTGGCTGCTATAGGCCACCTGATAAATATCCAGGCTTAGGCAGGGGCCACACAGGGACTACTGCGATCCTCGCGTGACACTCAGCTCTTGCTGGTAACACAGCGGGAGCCGAGTGTCATGCGAGTGGCATTGCGACTCAGGTCCGATCGTGCGATCGGACCAGAGCTGCAGGGGGCAGGCCGGCTCTGAGGAAGGGCGGGTCGGCACTAAGGAGAGGAGGGCTGGCGCTGAGGAGGGAAGGGAGGGATTTATCTCCCTCTCTCCTCCGTAGCCGGCTATTGACATTCTCACTCTGCACTCGCATTACACCGGTGTAATGCGAGTGCAGTGCGATGTTTCTCTCACCCCATAGACATGAATGTGTGCGAGAGAAATAGGATCGCATTACACCCGCAGCATGCTGCGACTGTTTTCTCGGTTCGATTAGGGCTGAGAAAATAATCGCTCATGGGTGCTGACACACAGGCTAATATTGGTCCGAGTGGAATGCGATGTTTTATCGCATTCCACTGGTTCTCATTCTCATGCCATGTGTCTTAGGCCTAATTGCCAAAACAGCCAATATATTATATTACACATCCAAACAGTAAGTAAGCATTTTGGGGGTGAATAACTGTAAACCGCAAGGTTAAAATTTCCCCTGAAAATGTAGTTTATGAAGAGTCAAATGAGGAGGCTGCAAAAAATTTTGTGATTGTAAAAGCGACGGTGCGGATTCCTTTAACAGAAATACACGCATACATACATACAGCTTTACATATTAGATATATATGCACGCACATCACTACTCCTGATATAACAGTGCCAGAGCAACCTTTCTTAAATCTGTGCATTGTATCATTCTTCTGTTATTCCAACTAGAATTTTTTTTGCGTATACATGTGTGTTTATATACAGGCACACTATACAGTATATACACATACAGTACATACTCTATTATATACAGTATATATGGCAAAGGCAGAAAATATCAATAGTTTCTTGCCTTGTCTAAAAATAATGCATATTTACTGTGAATGAAATTTTTGGGGGAATTGATGATCAGCACAATACTAGACTGATTACATCAGATATAACAGGTTTGATTGTCCTCCCCAAATGTTATAAAATAGTCTGTTTTAGAGATGAAGGTGACATGCATTTTCCATCCTTTCATGCGGTCTAAAGTACCAAATAGATTCCATTTCAGAGCTAAACATATTTAGACTTATTTTTATCACTTCAATACTATCAACTTCAATGACTACCAGCGTTATCAGTATTTTTACACTTTGCTCTTATAGCGCCATCATATTCTGCAGCGCTTTACAGACCTGATCATCACTGGGGCTCACAATCTATATTCCCTATTACTATGTCTTTGGAGTGTGGGAGGAAACCCACCAAACACAAGGAGAACATATAAACAATCATTGAAATATACATAAAGTATGCGAAAGGCGAGATCAATTTGTTCCTGAAGACACTCCCATATTATCCACCTCCTAAAATACTCTTTATAGCAATAAACTACCGGACTACGGGATGAATAGAATGATAGACACACTCACTGCACGGATGGAGCAGAGCCAAGACTGGGTACACTGTAGACATCCAGAGCACATAACATTGATGTACTTCTTCACTTAATCTGTTGTTACTTAGTAGAAGTTTCCGTCATAAACATAAAAAAAAAGAAAAATGTCTAACCGTGTACGTTTTTGTTTAATTTAAGAGCTAGAACAGCTGGAACAGTTTTAGAGTAGACTGTTTCTTTTGTCAGAAAGCTCTCCCTCGTCTTTGTCTGTAAATGAAAGAGGCTGGAGTCCCAGTCTGGTCTCCAGAGAGAAGAAAGCAAACATGAGCCTCCAGCCCCAGAGCTCCCCCGATGGGGTCAGGTGACAGAGTCAAAGGACATCACTAGAAATCATCAGAAAAGTCAATACAAAATAAGCTTTTTTAATAAGATGGGGATATATGTGTCTCTTCATGCTTTGTGCCATTACTTTGTTCAGGCTTTCATTTCATAACTAGAAACCCATAAAAGTGTTTTTATATATTTTATTTTCAAAGGCTCGGGACACAAAGTGCACTGCAATTTGCATAATTATCCTCTTCAAGATGTAAAATATAGCATAAAATGACCTCTGCTTCTTGAAATTTCTGAGGTTTTATTTCGTATGCACCTTGTTAATAAGTGAGCATGAAAGCTCTGTACTTATTGATGCAAGGTCAGATTTTCATTTTCATAATGAGGCTGAAAGAAGCTTCTAAACACAAAGTTAAAGCGCCTCCACGTACAGCTAAAAAGTACAGAAACAATAAAGACTCAATTAGAAGAGACACATGAATGCCGCAATGATCAAAAGTCAACACGAAATAAGGCGGCAAAAGAAAGAAATAATATTCATAAACAACCAAAGGGGATGTTGATGAAGTGTGGGATAATACAAAGGTTGTGGAGCAGATAGAAAATATCCAGCATCATATGAAATGAAACAAGATAATTCTTCCATCCTTCAAAAGCAAAGTATATTCACGTGGGCATCAGACTTCTGACTGTTTCAAAAGCCACATCGAAAATTTCATTAAAAAAGCCCAGCTGCTTCTAGACTCTGACTTTGTCTTTAAGGACTCGGCTAAGCTGAAGGAGTGGCCAGAGAGAGAGTGGAAAAAAAACACTTCAACACATCTCTCTCAAATTCTTTTATTTCAGCAATGCATTAAGCAATCTCCCTGCAGAGTTATTCTCTTCTTCCTGGTGTGGATAAAGCTCCCCCTGGGGAGCCCTGTAATTTCCAGCTTCTCCGAATTCAGGTATTAGTAAAGACCGCTTGGGGACACGCAACAATATAACTCTACATTTTCAGGCATTCGGAGAGAACCCCCTAAGGGTCCCGAGTTCAAATTTCTGAAATGTAGGCATTGTAAAAGGAACCTCGGGGGACTCTAGCAATAGAATTCTGCTGAATTCAAAGCATTTCCTAAGTCCTGGCAGGAGCTTTTGCTCCCACTGGAGGCTTTTTATAAAACATGTGTTGCTGACATGTTGACAGATTGCTCAGTGAAGTGTTAGGTGCATACACAGGCTGGCCATTTAGGGGGACATCAGTTTACCCTTCATCTCTACCTGAAGCACCATGTTTTATACATTACCAGAGGACTTGGCAGAGGAAAAAAAGCAAGCCATTCTTAGACAAAGTATCACTCAGCCGAGGAGACGGCTAGAACATAAAGAGTGTGTGCACTATAAATATGTACACCCCCGTGTACAAATCTAGAAAGGTCATAGATTAGCCTATGCCGAGGATGTCCCCGGCCGAAGAATCCCTCTGGCTCTGCTTTGCCACATATTCCGAGACACACAGGCCCGAGCTTCGGGAGCATAACGAGCAAAGGAATTTTCTAATGACAGCTGACTGTTGGGTAGTAATCTGATCAAAGGCCGATATTAAATCCAACTTCTGCTCATATCAGGGTATTAGTGATGTACGACTTAATAACCCAGCAGCTCCAAAAGTGCTGCCGTGGCAACAGGATGGAAATTGGGATAATAATGTATTCATGGTGCTGGCGACCTGGGGCTGCAGAGTGTGCTCTCAGGGGAGGGCACTTCACCCTGAGCCAGACGTGTCTGGGCAAAATCACTTCACAAAGGACAGGAGTGGAATACTGAAGAGCTCTGGCACTGATGAGCTTGTCGATAAAGGGGATGATCTGAAGAAGTGAAGGAAGGAGGGAGGAAAAAAAAGGAGAAAAGACAGTGTCAGCAAAGGAACTTGAGTGGTGCTTCTCTGAAAAACTGATGGATTTCAAGAAGCTCTCTCTGAGAAGTGGAATCACAATGAATAATTATCAAATGGAAGCTAAGATTTCTTCAAACCACATAATATAGAGAAAGAGAAACATGGAGTGAGAGAGAGCACAATATTCTCCAAAAGACTAGACACATTTCTAATAAGGCAAACACTCACTGCACATAAGCACATATACACTACAGCAGGAGCGGACAAAAGGGCCCCTGTGCAGGAACAGTGTATGAGCCCCCTGCAGCTCGACATCTCATAATGTCCAATGCCATCTGCTCTGGAGGTGGTAGTCAGCCCCCTCAACTCTGGGGCCTCAGTTTCAATAATGATATTTTCTCCCCAATTCTACCTGCTCTAGAAGTGGTAGTTGTCTCCCTCACCTCTGAGGCCTCTGTTGCAGTAATGGGATGTCCGCCCAATTCCACCTGCTCTAGAGGTGGTAGTCGGCCCTCTCACCTCTAGGGGACCTCTGTTTCAATAATGACATGTCCGTCCCAATTCTACCTGCTCTAGAGGTGGTAGTCGGCTCCCAAACCTCTAAGGCCTCTGTTGCAGTAATGGGATGTCCGCCCAATTCCACCTGCTCTAGAGGTGGTAGTCGGCCCTCTCACCTCTAGGGGACCTCTGTTTCAATAATGACATGTCCGTCCCAATTCTACCTGCTCTAGAGGTGGTAGTCGGCCCCCTCACCTTTGGAGCCTCTGTTTCAATAATGACAAGTTCGTCCCAATTCTACCTGCTCTAGAGGTGGTAGTCGGCCCCCTCACCTCTAGGGAACCTCTGTTTCAATAATGGCATGTCCATCCCAATCCTACCTGCTCTATAGGTGGTAGTCGGACCCTCATTTCTGGGGTCTCTGCTGCAGTAATGAGCTGTCCGTCCCTGCATTATAGGCTACACATTGAGACTGTTCACATCACATGTTACCGTACTGTCAGATATATATGTTTGGCATTGCCTGATGTACTACTGAAATATGCCATTACACAAATATACATTGATGTACACCATCGATAAGTTTCCATGCAATAAAAAAAAACATTTCCAAGATGTTATGCTCTTTTTGGGATGCCTCAACATAAACAGATGTAGTAAACTAAGCTTTTCTAAAGATAATAAAAACGAAGAAACTAATATAACAACCCCATGAATGCCAAAAAGACTCGATTAGCCTCTTTTGGGTGCAGGGAGCTCAATATGACATATACACAATGAGAATTTCCAAGAATACAAGAATACCCCAAATTAGATTAGGACAGAGCAAAAATACCCAGAACATTGCATTAAAAAAAGTTGGAGGGGTAACAACAAACACATCAAAATATTGCACTCTAAGGAAAAAAAACAAAGAAACTGCTGTGCTGTGCAGATGTCTGGGAAATGTTGGCATCAAACAAACTGATCATTGTAAATTGTATTTATTAATTACTAATACTATTTTCATCACAATAATAAAAGCCAAGCAACCAACTTCCCTTAAAACCATACTTTACTGGAATGCAACGCGGTACTGGCTGACTTTTACATATGAACATAAAAAGATATTTTGCTCTCCAACATTATAATGGTGAAATAAAGGAATTTTCAATAACCATGGCAGCCTTTAATAACTCCAGGTCACCTCAAACAACTGTAGATTAACCCAAGAAACGCAAATCAGGACAGAGAAAAACATAAGGGGCTAAGTATTGTATAAAGATAAGAAATATATAAAATATATGTGCACATACAGCTAAACATGGTAACTAGATATCTAGTGTCACAAGGAAATTTTCACAAACTTTGCCGACTGTCATGGTGGCATCGGGTTCTGTACAGACTACAGATTTTGACACTCTGCCTGATAACTTCTCTGAGGTCTGTAATCAGCGCAGGCTAACTCGGGCGTTGACCAACAGATTGGTAGTTAATAGGCAGGCTACCAACAGTTTATCTCTGATGGTCTGCTTGTGAGTCATCTTTGATCACATGTTGAGGCGGAGCCAATCGCATCTGCTCTCGTCCTATATATGCTAGCTTAAAATGCCATTAGTGCCAGCTACAGTTTAACGTAGTTGGTCTGAGGAGGTGTGGTTATCCAGACTATCTGGTGTGATATCTGTTGCTGTATGTGGTTGTGGAGTTTACCCTTGTTGCTACCCTCCTGCTCTTGTTTTTCTCCGGAGTCTCTCTTTGACTATTCTTGTGTGTGTGCAGTGTGTCAGAATTTTTGTTTTCCCTTGTCTGTTCTTATCTGTTTATCATCTCACTCCTGTCCCATCCCAGGGGTATTAGAATAGTATTTCTCAGAGCATAGAAAGGCACGAGACTCAAGCGTCACCACCATTAGGAGTAATCTGGAGGTGAGGGATAGCCTAGAGTCCCCTAGCGTAAGGGACAGCATGGGAGCCTCCTGTCCTTCGCTATGCCGAAGAAACATTGTGATATCTAGCTTACTCCATTACTCTAAAACGTTGGTTATTTAGGTTTAGAATAGAGATCATAGTATAGTTGTGTTATTCTTCCAATTCTATTCAGATTACAAAATGCACTTTTACTAAACCTTTTTGGGGTTCACATCAGTACACTGGATATCTAAAGATCACAATTCCAGAGTCACCCCTAATATAGCTGAATAGTACTCTGTAATAGTGGAGATGTTTAAATGATTTCTGTAAATGTCTTATACGAGGTGTATTCGTGGAACTCTTCTGAGTCATTATATCAGTCTACCTCGTTGGAGAAGAATGAGTTTGGCTCCAGTGATTTTCTTTTCAATAAGTTGTTCAATTTTTCACCTTTTTTGTGATGGCTGATTCCCTTGAGCAACATGCGACTATGAAGTTTTTTTCCTTTTGGAAAAAAAAGCATCAGAAGTGGTTCTTATGGTACAAACAGCCTACAAGGAAGCTGCCATAGGTAAAAGACAAGTCTGTGACTGACTCTACGAGGTGAAACGTTAACTGATAATGAACCTTCATCTTTCGACCACCCAAACTGATAAAGACTTGTCAAGTCATTTTGGAAGATCGCTGCTGGACCATTGATAAACTCATGGAGTTGACTGAGATTTCATGGAGCTCCTGTCAGGGAACTTTATTGAATGAATTGGCAGGAAACAACTTGCAGCAAAATTTGTACCTTTCAACAACCGTTTCTAATGAGTTTCTTCACAAAAGAATACAAAATTTCCTGACTACTCATTGTTTGTGTAATTCAGCCATAACAAAAAAGGAGAAAAATTCAACAACTCTATGAAAAAAAAAAAATCCACTAGATCCAAAGATAATTACCCCAAGAATGTTGCCTGGCATTCTGACTCAGAAAGGTGCCAGGGAAATGTATCTACAGGTGGAATCCCATACTACAAGCTCTCCGCCTCCAGAAGACTTTTCCCGATTTCCTTGGGCTACTTCCTTATAACCCCCTCCCTTTTTTTATTTGTAATAGTTTGCTGGCCAAGATTATCTCACATGCAAGAATTGGATCACAGGTGCGGAGAAGATGAAGAGCCATCTTACTTGAAGGAGCTGGAGCAGTTTTTCCTTGAGGAATGGGCAAAAATCCCAGTGGCAAGATGTGGAAAGCTCAGAGACACTTATTCAAAGTTACTTGCAGCTGGCCTATAATTGCAGCAAAAGGAGGCTCTACAAAGTACTGACTGGGGGGGGGGGGGTGAATAGTTCTTAACACTGAAGTTTTCATTTATTTTGTCATATTTGTGGTTTGTTTCACAATAAAATAAAAAAAGTAAATGTTCACAGGTGTAGACATGTTCTTTACATGAACTGATGCAAACCGTCAAAAAAACAAGTGAAATTCACGTGACGTAGCAAAAGGAACAAAAATAACAAGGGAGGTGAATACTTTAGCAAGGCACGTGTCACGCTACCCGTGTCCCAGCACCACTCCTTACCCACTGATCCAGTCCACGTGTCCACTGGTCATGGCTGCCATTCCCGCTCATGCTCCCCAGAGTCCTGTTCCTGGTCTCAGGAGTCTGATTCTGACTAATGTTCTGTATAGGACCGGGCCGCGCCCACTCACTTGGTCTTATAGCCCCAGCACTGCTGCAACAGGAAATGACCTGAGGCTGTGCTGAGTATATAAGACTGGCCTCTCCATGTGGGCGGGGCCTGATCATCGCTTGTGTTTCTATGCCTTGTCTTGTGAGCTAGGTGCTCAGGTCTTTGTTCCTGTTTCCTATTACTGCCTTAAAGTATGCTGTGACCTTAGTGACCTGGTCCTGTCTTTGCTTCCTGATACCTGCACCCGTTCCTGCCACGTTAGTGCTCCAGCTACCGTGTACCCTGCCCTCCAGGTGGGGTGCTCGGTCCAGTGGATCCACCTCCTGGGCCTACCAGTCCTCCCTGGCCCTCACAGTATGATCAGGCCATGGATCCCGCTGGAGCACAGGCCATGGATCCCGCTGGAGCGCAAACATCAGAGCTGGCTGAGCTGCGCCAGGAGCCGGCGCAACAGCGCGAAACCCTGAACCGGATGCTGAAGTTCATGACGTCCGTGGACCACCGGTTATATGCGCTGTAGACCGCCGACTCGTCTCAGTCCACGCAGCAACCGGTCTCCAGGTCCGAACCAGTTGTCTCCATGGCCTCGCAACTTCGCCTTGCTGCTCCGCCTCGCTACGCAGGGGATCCAAAGTCCTGCTGAGGCTTCCTGAACCAGTGCTCCTTGCACTTCCAGTTGCTCCCGCACTTGTTTGCCTCAGACCAGTCCAAGGTGGCATTCCTGATTTCACACCTGGAAGGCGAAGCCCTGGCCTGGATTAACCCCCTGTGGGAAAATGAGGACCCGATGATCACCGACATCCAGGAGTTCCTGCGAGCCTTCAGGGTCACCTTCGACGAACCCGGACGAACTACCGCAGTGACCTCTACGCTCCTCCGGCTACGCCAAGGGACCCAAACAGTCGGCCAGTATGCCATACAGTTCCGCACGCTCGCTTCGGAGCTGGGCTGGAACAATGAGGCCTTAACGGCGGCCTTTTGGGAGGGTCTCTCTGGACGCATCAAAGACGAGCTCGCCGGCAGTGACGTTCCCCGCACCTTGGACGCTTTGATTTCCCTGGCCACTCGGATTGACCTCCGCCTTCAGGAGCGTGCCCAGGAGGTAGTCCGGGAGAAGCGACCACCTCGCCACATCTTGCCCCCACAGAAATCTACCGCACCCTCGTCCCTGCCTTTCCGCAAATCGTCATCAGAACCCATGCAAGTGGACCGTCTGATCCAAGCCATGCAACGCCGTGCAGAATGGCTCGCCCGGGGCCGGTGCTTCTATTGTGGAGACGGGTCACATATGCTTCGAACATGCCCTGAGAAACCTGGTAGACCCCAGGTCCGAGGGATGGTGGGAACCGCCACCCTTGCCACCGAAATCCCTTTGGTTCCAGTTAAACAGACTGTCCGGGTGACGACAGAGGGGACCCGGTTTTCAGCTAAGGCCCACATCGATTCCGGGGCAGCAGGCAACTTTATTCACCAGACCACGGTAGACAAATACCAGGTCCCTGTCACCCCGCTGAAGAAGCCTCTCTGGTTCGCCTCAGTGGACGGCAAACCGCTCTACGAACCTGTCCGGTTTACCACCGAGCCCGTGACCCTCCAGGTTGGCACTTCGCATACGGAGACCATCGCCTTCTATGTCATCCCGAGGATGGCTCCTGAGCTCCTGTTGGGCCTGCCCTGGCTGAAACTCCATGACCCTGTTATTAGTTGGCGCTCTGGCGCGATTACCCGCTGGAGTCTCTTGTGCCACGAAACCTGCTTGCAGCCTGTTCCTCAGCCCCTGGCACTTGACTCAGTCAAGCTGCAGGATCCTGAAGAAGAGACTATGCTATCCAGTGACGTTCCACCGCCCCAGGTATCCGAGACCTTGATTCCACCATCTTCTGGAGATGAGACTTTGATTTCACCGCCTTCTAGAGTTGAGACTTTGAGTCCAGCGGCTACTGAGGATGGGACTATGACCGATACCAGGTCCGAGATGCCCGATACGGTCGTCCGGGATTCCAGTCCTGCTTCTGACTGTCCTTCCCTTTCTGTTGCTTCCGTTGCCACTGCTCGAAAATCTTCGGTTAAGCGTGTTGCGGTCCGGAAGGGTGCATGGGGTCAGCCGTCCCTCCTTTCCTTTGCGCTGGGTTACGGTCCGGGGGCTCGGTCCAGGGTGCCACTGGTCATGGCTGCCATTCCCGCTCATGCTCCCCAGAGTCCTGTTCCTGGTCTCAGGAGTCTGATTCTGACTAATGTTCTGTATAGGACCGGGCCGCGCCCACTCACCTGGTCTTATAGCCCCAGCACTACTGCAACAGGAAATGACCTGAGGCTGTGCTGAGTATATAAGACTGGCCTCTCCATGTGGGCGGGGCCTGATCATCGCTTGTGTTTCTATGCCTTGTCTTGTGAGCTAGGTGCTCAGGTCTTTGTTCCTGTTTCCTATTACTGCCTTAAAGTACGCTGTGACCTTAGTGACCTGGTCCTGTCTTTGCTTCCTGATACCTGCACCCGTTCCTGCCACGTTAGTGCTCCAGCTACCGTGTACCCTGCCCTCCAGGTGGGGTGCTCGGTCCAGTGGATCCACCTCCTGGGCCTACCAGTCCTCCCTGGCCCTCACAGCACGGTATGTACATCTTCAGTGAAAATGAAAACTTGATCTTATAGACCCTCATGTACTTCTTCAATCAAAGTGCAACTATTTGTGCTGGTCAAAAGTTATTATTGTTAGTTTTCAAGATATAAAATCATTGGTCACTATTTCTACAAGCCTTGAAGTGTGAATGGGAAGCAGAAGTGTTGAATTTAATGTTATTACTCACACACTCTCTTACACTGGTCACTGGAAGTTCAACATGGCACCTCATGGTAAAGAATCCTCTGAGGATCTGAAAAAAAACTATTTTTAATCTACATAAAGATGGCCTAGGCTACAGGAAGATTGCCAACACCTTGAAACTGAGCTGCAGGACGGTGACCAAGACCATACATCAGTTTAACAAGACAAGTTCCACTCAGAACAGGCCTCGCCATGGACGACCAAAGAAGTTGACTGCATGTGCTCAGCGTCATATCCAGAGATTGTCTTTTCAAAATAGACTTAGGAGCACTGTCAGCATTGCTGCAGACATTAAAGGGGAGTGGGCTCAGCCTGTCAGTGTTAAGACCATAAGCCATACACTGCATCAAATTGGTTTCCATGGCTGTTGTCCCAGAAGGAAGCCTCTTCTAAATATGATCCACAATAAAGCCCACAAACAGTTTGTTGAAGATATGAAGAATGAGGACATAGATTACTGGAACCATATTCTGTGGTCTGATGAGACCATGATAAATGTATTTGGTTCAGATGGTGTCAAGCGTGTGTATTGACATTCAGGTGAGAAGTACAAAAACAAACAAGTGTGTCTTGCCTACAGTCAAGCACGGTGGTCGGAGCGGCTCGGTTTGGGGCTGTATGAGTGCTGCTGGCTGGGGGAGCTCCAGTTCATTGAGGGAACCAAGAATGCCAACATGTACTGTGACATACTGAAACAGAGTATGATCTCCTTCCTTTACAAACTTGGCCATAAAACATAGTAATAACCTCTAGCACACCTCCCAGATGACCACTGCCTTGCTAAAGAAACTGAGTGCAAAGGTGCTGGACTGGAATATCAGGGGACTAGACCTAAAACCTATTGAAAATCTGTGGGGTATCCTCAAATGGAAGGTGGAAGAGCGCAAGGTCTCTAATATCCACCAGCTCCGTGATGTCGTCATGGAAGAGTGGAAGGGAATTCCAGTGTGAAGCTATAGTGACCTACATGCCCAAGAAAGTTAAGGCAGTGCTTGAAAATAATGGTGGTCACACAAAATATTGCACTTTGACCATTTTCACCTATGGGGTGTACTCACTTTTGTTGCCAGCTGTTTAGACATTAATGGCTGTGTGTTGAGTAAAAGCTGCTTTACACCTTATGATATCACATACGATATTGTATGCGATCGTTCCCGCCCCCATCGTATGTGCGGCACGTTCAATTTGTTGATCGTGTCGCACAAACGATTATTTCCCGTCACACGTACTTACCCTTCCATACGACCTCGATGTGGGCGGCAAACATCCACTTCCTGGAGTGGGAGGGACGTTCGGCGTCACAGCGAAGTCACGCGGCAGCCGGCCAATAGAAGCGGAGGGACAGAGATGAGCAGGACGTAAACATCCTGCCCACCTCCTTCCTTCCACATTGCCGGCGGGAGCCGCGGGACACAGGTAAGATCTGTTCATCGTTCCCGGGGTGTCATACACTGCAATGTGTGGTACCTCGGGAACATTGAACAACCCGACATGCAATTTTAAGGAAATGAACGACGAGTATGCGATGAACGGTTTTATGTTCAATCGCAATCGCACGTAGCCGTCACACGCTACAACAACACTAACGATGCCGGATGTGCGTCACTTACGACGTGACCCCACCGACACATCGTTAGCTATATTGTAGCATGTAAAGCCAGCTTTATTTAGAGGACACCCAAATTTACACAGTTCTACAAGCTGTACAGTAACTACTTTACATTGTATCAAAGTCTCATATTTTTAATTTTATCCCATGAAATGATATATAAAAATATACAAAAATATGAGTGGTGTACTCACTTTTGTGACAAACTGTACTTTATTTGCTACAAAGTTCCCTCTACAGAGACAGGAAAAGTATATAATTCTTCTTTGAAACTAAATTCTTAACAGGAACCTGAGTCAACCTGCATGACTAAACCAGGGCATGCAGCTATAACGTATGGTAAAGTGCTAAACATGCCTCTGGTGAAATTAACAATCTTAAACCTAAATCACACTTTTTCACTGACATCACACTATATTCTTAGGTCTTTTTCCACGTGTTCGTTTTTGCCAACCTAAGGGCCACATATCCTTATGTGGTCTGAAACAAACTCACCCATTCAAGTAAATGAGTCTGTAAAAACAAAAAAGAAATAAAGAAAACAGACAGCAACAAATATGTAATCCAAGTTGTATCTGTATGTTATCTATTTTTTACAGACTGGCTGCTAAGAAAAGCTTGGGAAACCATACAAGAAAATAGATCACATATGGATGTTAAAAATGGACACAGATCAAAAACATGTAAAATATGCATTTGTCTCAATAATGAAAAATAGTTGTCTTTTTCCATATAACAAAACATTGGATGTGGGAAGTTGGCCTTTGTACAAAGGAGAATACAAATGAAAAAAAAAACAAAAAAAAAAAACAGTCACACAATGCTGCTTTCAGTCAAGAGGTTGGTGAAACAACGGGGAGTAGTCCTGTCACCACTCTGGTGCTCTCCTGCATTATGTGACTGAAGTTGTGACTGGCTGGATCACTCCAGTAAATGGAATGAAAGTCAATTCTGGACGCAAGTCTACAAAACTTATAACAAGGTTCTCTTCCTTTAAGAGAGATAGTGACTTTCTATTGACTTCTGGCGATGAGTGAACCCGAGGTTCGGTGTTTGTACACAAAAAAAAACAAAGTTTGAGTTCGGGTGCATTACGTATGCAAACCACTCACGCGAGCATCGCTGTGCTCAGGTACACTCGGTGCTCAGCCCATTGCGAGCCACTTGCAGTTATTCATCGGCTCATACTGAGTGTAACAACAGCATGACCGGATGTAGTGTGCACCTTCCCAAAAACAATTTGGAAAACCCCCGCCCACTTGTCCCCCGGAAGTGATCTGTTTATGGCTGGCTGCATGTAGGTGAAGACCTGAACTGCCCAATTAGTGACTTTCATTGGGGTTCAGGTCTAGAGATGAGTGAACCTTTGGAGGTTCGGTGGGTAAAGTCAAACCGTAGAGAAGGTTTGGTTTGTTATCCTGATTTGAGCCGAACCTCAATGGAAGTCACTAATTGGGCAGTTCGTGTCTCCACCCATTTGCAGCCAGTCATATGCAGAACACAACTGCGGGAGGGAGGGTGGAGTTTTTAAAATTTATGTGTGTGTGCACATTACATCTCATCATGCTGATTTTACGCCTAGTGCGAGCCGTTCAAACACTGTATGCGGCTCGCACTGGGCTGAGCATCACTCATACCAAGCACAGCGCTGCTCGCTTTCGTAGTTTGCAATCGTAACTCACTTGAACTTCGAACACGAACTCTGTTTTCTTTTAAGGCCCTGTCACACACAGAGATAAATCTTTGGCAGATCTGTGGTTGCAGTGAAATTGTGGACAATCAGTACCAGGTTTGTGGCTGTGTACAAATGGAACAATATGTCCATGATTTCACTGCAACCACAGATCTGTGTGTGACGGGGCCTTTAGTCTGTGTTCGAACCTGAACCTTAGGTTCACTCATCTCTATTCAAGTCAATTCCAGGTCCCAAATCAAAGTCTGGCTGCACCCACCAAACCAAACAGCCACGGATCTGCTCATCTCAACTTCTGGCCAGTCACTGCTGTGGGCACAAAATGGCAGAGAGGGACAAGTAGAAGACCATTAAGTATTTTACTATGCACAAAGAACAGACATTACTATATCACCCCGGTAAAAAAAAAGGAGTTGTGCTTTGATGTCTTATAGATTTTTAAATTTAGAGTGGTCCTTCTGTTGATGGAGTTCCTTTAAACAGCAAAGAGGAGTTCTCCACACGCTGCTCTCTATATGCAGTATGGATAGTGCATAAAACATGGTAATTTTCCTGCTCATTGGAAAGTGACAGGAGAATCTAATTTGCTCCATTTAGAGGGTGCAGCAGTGGATACAATGCACTCTGTGCTCATCCAGCTTTTTCTGCTGCTGGAGATCATTTTCTAGATTCAGTGTATACTTATTGCAGGACTGTCAGAGGTGTTTTTGTTTCAACAACACGTTAACTTTACTGCACTTATAAAAAAAACATTATGCTTCCCCAGTGAATGTGTGTGTTTAAGAGCAGCGAAACATTATTGATCCCAGTGTGACAAATCAAGAGTTAGGTAATGTCTACAAAACTCAATTCTCTGCAAGAAATAAAAAAAAAAAAAACATTGTTATGAAACCCCTACTTATATTCAAGTGAAACATAAAAATGAGAGGAAATTAGACCAGAAAAGGTCAGTAACTGCACTTATTAATGCAATGTAATAGAGATCTTAACTCTTCTTTCAACACTTGAGCAATCAAGAACCCTTATATAGTGTAAAACAGGAACATTATTAACTCTCTCTATGAAAGGAAAGGGCTGACAACTAGGGATTATAGCTCCAAGGTTATATTCTTATACCTGAAAATGAGTAACAGGATGATCGGAACCAATTAGTTATCAACACCTTTTTTTATTTCACTTTTAACAAAATGTTAAATCCATTCTATTTAGAACCCATCAGCATCTTCTTATAAAGGTCCACAATTATCGCAAACAAGTGTCCCTGGGAACACTCATTTCACAATAATTGTGCAGTCTAAACAGGCTGCCGGTCACCCCCCAACCGAGCAAAAGCTAGTTTGTAGTGTGAACAGTTATTTTAGTCTGCACAAAAGACCATTGTGCTGTGTAAACAGGAGCTGCACTGGGATGGTAGCCTATTTCAGTTAAGGAACCATTTCAGACCACTCAGTGCACATCTGAATCGGGGTCTTCCTGTGTAAACAGGCTAGTAAACGACCACCAATTACCAAACAAGCAGCTAATGTTGGATAATATAAACACATTTTTTATATGCCCATTGTTACCCTAGTCAAAAGCCAGACCACTGTATCTGTCTCATCATTAGAGACGAGCAAAAAGTAAACTTTGGTGTTCTTACTGACCATGACCTTTTAAAAAAAAATCAGTATCCAAGTTTGGCGTTCGGCAACATTACGTATGTTGACCACTTGGGCACACTCGGTGCTTGGCAAAGTGCGAGCTGCTTGCAGTGTTTGAATGGCTCGCATTGGGAGTAACAAGGCAGTAATCAGAAGAAGAAAGAAAAACTTGCCCACTCTCCCCTGGAGGTCTTCTGTTTATGGCTGCCTGCAAGACGGTGGAGACCTGAATTGCCCATTCAGTGACTTCCATCGGGGTTCAGGTCAAGTCTGAATCCGATACCGAACTTTATCTAAAGTCTGGCTGAACCTGCAGAATCGATCTTCCATGGATCTGCTCAGCTCTACTCATCACTTCTCTGGTTTTACCAGGACTGTCAAAACCTAAACGACAGCTACTAGCAAGGAATGCAAAGTGGTGATGAATAGCAACATGGTATTTGATCTTCATCTTAGACAGGAGTTCCCAACCTGTAGGTCAAATGCCACATGTGGATCGCAGGCCCATGATGTGTGGCTTATGGCTGTCTACCAGTTAGGTGCATTTCCACCAGGTTTTGTAAACAGCTGTAAAGAGTGGGCCTCCAGATGGTGACTTTTGTGAGTAGTCTCTCAAAAAATAGCATATCTGATTTGATGTAAGAACCCCTAGATGTTGGTATACTGCCTTTGTGTAGTGATTTTTGTGGAAAAGCTTTGGTTGTCATTATTCTGATAATGGGGGCTCTGGTTGTCACTAATGTGAGCTAAATGTGGCTCATGACCCTCTCTCCAGAGCTGAATGTGGCTCTCAAGGTCAGTGAGGTTGGGGAACACTGCTCTTTCAGATGTCTGTGTTGCACGTACGTGTTCTAGTCATGTTTTTTCATGGATACAGCATATACCCATTAGTCTATAGAGCTGTTCACATACCTGTTTTTTTCAGCAATACAACACGTACAGCACATGGATGGCATCAGTGGGCTATTTGGGCTTAAAATTGCAAAGGATAGACGCTTAATAATTTTTTTTTTTTATTTAACCATACCTGAAAGCCACTGATCAAAAACTGACGAGAAGAATCCAAAACACTCATGGCATCGGTACCATTATTGTATGTATATGAAAAATACTGATGTCTAAATGAGTTCTCAGGTGTATGTCTGAATAATATACAAACCATGTGTTCCAAAACCTATACAAAGGTTTCTTATGTTGCATAAAGAAGAAAGTTAGTTTTATTATTAGAACAGGAGTAGATTTGTTAGTGAATTGTATTGTGATGAATAACTACCACAAGAGATGCAATGTGGAAATCAAGAGAAGGGTAAAAGTACTAGAAATAACGAGGCTGATTCATCAAACCTATCCTGAAGATGTCATCAGTGTCTATCAATAGCCAACACCCTAACTGATCAGCAGATTGCCTCTCTCGTGGTGGCCGGATGTACAGTCTGCAGAGCTGGAGCACCACAGCTTTGTACGCAACCTAGAGGTAGTTATCGGGTGTTGAAATTAATGGGTGTGAAATGGGAGCAGAGATTAAAAACTTCAGAATGACCACTACACAGCGTGTGAGATGCGATGTTCTGACTCCGCATACTGTGCAGATAATGTCGCTAAGGGAGTTGCAAACGGGTTGGGTTTTGGACCCTCCCCAATTTAATAATGATGACTTACGTAGTGGCCAACTCCTTTAAGAAACAAAGAAAGTGTTACTCTAATAGCCAATTCAGATAGGAAATATCAATACTGAGGAAATCTGTTTGTACAAGAGAGGCTGAATATCGATAGTTATATATGGTACCTACTAAGTGAAATCTATAAAATCTACTTATATTATGCAAAATTTGAATGGAACATAAATAGAATTAAATCACAAGTGATAATTGGTATAGTTTATCTGCTATAACTATTTTCAGCCCAATACCTACTAACAAGCCAATATAAAGCAGACATAAATGTACCATACATGTTGCTATAAAGAATCATATGAGATTTTGTGTGAGTTGTATTTGCACAGGAAACGTTAATTAACAAGAATGAGAACCACAGCAGAATACAGAAAGTTACAGTATAGTTGGCTTGTATCTTCAACTGCATGCTACACATTTCTGGCCTTCAAAGAACAATGAACACATGATGGAAAAGACAACAGAAGTGTGAACAGAGCCTTAGGCTGCTTTCAGGGGGCCATAATATGGCTCTGTTGGGAAAGGTTTCCCTGTTTTGTTTCCTTATTAGTTATGACAGAATCCGATACTGCTCTCGGTGCAGAGGACTGTACACAATTTTTATAGACAACAGTATTATGGCAATATAAGAGTGACCATAGTCAGATTTTTTTTTGTTACCACATGCTCTTTAAAAAATTGGTTCAGTTTTTATCTGGTCCTAAAACTATGCTATTCTAGTCCAAAAATATGATTTGTTATGACTAGAAAAATATAGATCTTATAGATGTGCAACCTACAACTCATTACTGTTGGCCTGAGCACATGCAACTTGTATCCAGCACTAGTGCCCAAACCTGTGGAAAATGTGCAGCTTCATTCCAGGTGTATTCATTGTACAGTATAATTTGAGCACTGTGACAATTTTGGCACAATATCCAGAAAGGACATCAATTGGGGGGACACAACATCCAATCTAAGGCCGCACCTGATTAATCCTTTGTAAAAATAACAAATAATTTGATTCAATAAAGTGATCAAACAAAGTTATAGGTTGTCCTCAGAGAATTATATTAAAGGGGGTTGTCCACTACTAGGTCAACCCCTTCTTATTCCCATGTTTGCCTCCATTAAAATAAGAAAGCTTATACTCACCTCCTGTGCAGGTGTGGTTTCAGTGGTGCTGAAGCAAACACGTTCCCAAGGCTTACATGAGGTGGTTACGTCACACGAACCTCGCATCCAATCAGCACTGGCCTCACTGTCCCCACCTTCGAACGTACAAGTAATCAACAGGAAGTGAGAGCTGTGGCTGCCACTCACTTCCTGTTAACCACTTATACATCCAAAGGTGGGAAGAAGGAAGCCGGCGGTGATTGGGTGCGTGAGGTTGTTACATAATGCGAGCTTCAGGAATACGAGCACCAACACCCCTATACCTTCGTTGGCAGGAGAGGGGAGTATAAGCTTTTATATTTTAATGGGGCAAACATGGGGAATGAGAAGGGGTTGTCCTAGTAGTGGACAACCCTTTTAATATACATAAATTACTAGTTATAAAAATAAAACCCTTAATGGGGTCGGCCACTGTATCTTTTATTAACAGCTGTGTTGGGGACATGATTCTGCGCAAATGTTTTGGTGTCAAAAAGCACCTACATTTATTGGCAAGTGTAATTTGTGCAGGCATTTTACACCTTATTTCTTTTTGTGAGTGTCACTTACCTAAAAAGCTTATCAAAAGGGGTGTGGAGTAACAGCACATGACCAATTTACTATAATATACGCCAGAAGCCTGTTACACATTGTAGCTTAAATCAACATTGACTCAGATCTATATCTATATCTATATATATACGCACACACACACATACACACAGCAGGTGAAATGCTAATAATTATCTAGTAGCTGAGCAGTCCTCACATTGTGGGAGTGATTTATTAAGATGGTTACATCAGAATTTTGGGTGTTTTGGAAATTTTCTAACCATTCTAATGGTGTTTGTTTGGTATGATATGGGATGTTTGGTCAATGATGTGCCCCACATGCTACTTTGGTCCAATTGAGCTTGGTGGCCAAGTGGTTTATGTGTCAGTTTTTAGGTTCACGGTTTTAATAGTGATTTCTCACTACACACAGTACAGACCAATAGTTTGGACACACCTTCTCATTCAAAGGGTTTTCTTTACTTTCAAGACTCTGAAAATTGTAGATTCACATTGAAGGCATCAAAACTATGAATTAACACATGTGGAATGAAATACTTAACAAAAAAGTGTGAAACAACTACGGTAAACATCTACCTCTTGAAGCTCATCAAGAGAATGCCAAGAGTGTGCAAAGCAGTAATCAAAGCAAAAGGTGTCTACTTTGAAGAACCTAGAATATAAGACATATTTTCAGTTGTTTCAGACTTTTTTGTTAAGTATTTCATTCAACATGTGTTAATTCATAGATTTGATGCCTATATAGTGTTGTGTTGTGTCACGGGTGACAGACAGTCCTGTGGTGTCCAGCTACAGCAGGTTACAGCATTTGGCTGCGCAAACTGCTCCCAGACCTTCCATTATTCCTACTTGGTGGATATGGTATCTTATGTATCTTATGTATCTCCTCTGCTTGGGGTTCATCCTTTTCCCTTTAGGACCCTACGGAGTTCTTCACCCTTTCAGCTGTTTTCATCAGCACCTTCCCTTTGTGTCCTTAAATACTCTCATTCCCTTCTGATCATTGCTGGAGATAGCTCTAACTCCCTACAGATTCTGAGTGCAAGCAGTCGGCTTGCCTTCAGCTGGAGTAACTTTTTTGCATGTTGCAGTCCCTCTCCCTGAATCTCTTGGAGATAAATTGTTTGTTATTTTAGCTTGTTTGTTATCCCTGTGTGTCCTTTAGCTCTTAGTAGGGTTGACAAAGAGCTCATCGCAACTGTTCCATACCTAGGGCCCAGATCAGGGTCAACTAGGGTCAGGTATCCTGTTTGGCGCATAGGTACGGAACCTATCTAGGGCAGTGAGGGAAGCCAGGACCCAGCAGTAGACTTGGTCAGGGGTCACCATTTCCCCCTTCCCTAGACAAAGGGTCTTCCTTCTCTTTCGCTATTCACAGGGTACTTCCCCGTACCTAGCTTGAGATACACACACACACACACACACACACACACACAAATACATATTGTGCTGCTGCAACTTTTGATACGTACATACAGTATGTAGTCACAGCAGCTTGCACCTGTTCACCGTTGCTGTTAGAAGGTTCTGGTAAGATTTTTTTTTTTTTTTTTACACCAAACCCATAAAGCAAACCTTATGTGACCACAATCCAAATGAAACTCTCCTTACATGATATCTATTGTGCTCTTGTAAGGTTGCCCGATATTGTGGTTTGAACCAGGTTAGATACATAATCATGTGTGAGTTATACATAATGTTATTACAACCAAACATAATATTCAGAATAAAAGCATAGATGTTTCTTTTGCCCAAGCTGAGCCATACACTATTTACGAAATGCGGTCCTTTGCTTGTGCGCTATGTGCCTCATTTTCTTCCTATGCATTCATCATTATTCTGCTGCTTTATACTACTTAAAAAAACACCCAAGCTAAAAAAAAAATAATAAAACAAAATAAGAGAAAGAAAGAAATCATTTGAATTTCATCGCCCTGAGGAGAATTAAATACCCCAAGGAGAAATTCTGGTACATTCTCTGCACACATTTACATGCAGCCAGTGAAGTAAACATTTCCATAATTGCTCACTTCAGAACACGTTACTCAGTTCCTAGGTACAATAACTGTCAGGAGTCAATGAGGAATAAAGAATTTTCTTGAATCCTTGCACATAACCTGACTAGCATTAATAAGTCCACAGATGTACATAAGTGAAGAAACATATTATTCCCAGGTAGCAGACGTGCAGTCAACACTGTCTCTTCTTCATCTTACCATTAATGGACCAAAAACCAGACACTTAGAGGCTGGTTATTAACTGATTCCTTCCCGTTATATCATACAATTACAAATTGTAGAAGAAACTACATTACCATCTAAATAAATATAGTATATAAAAAACCCTAAGCATTAATTAACAATATTCATTGCTACATAATACAATAGAAAAAGATATATCTGAACCACGGAAGAGGATAAAGAAACTTCTATTGATCCAAAGGAATGATGGCATGTGCCCTAACGGAAAAATATCCCTCTTAATTCCAAGAGGCAATCAGACTGGATCAATGCTCCAACTGGAATTCTATACTAGTATTGAAGTTAGTTTGAGCTAAGCCTTTCTTGAAGCCATTGACTATTCGGGTATGTGCACACACCATTTTCAGGTTGCTTCCGTCTGAAATCCACCTGGAAAAGGGCTGCAAATATTCACAAAAAGTAAATATAATGCACCGCAATGAAAAAAAGGCTTTCTATGCACATGTTCAGTCCTTTGTTGCTTCTTTTAAGTGCTTTAGGGATTAGAAACCATAAAATAGTTAAAAAAAGGAACATGTTCATCCTTAAAGGCCCCGTCACACTAAGCAACATCGCTAGCAACATCGCTGCTAACGAACAACTTTTGTGACGTAGCAGCGATGTTGCTAGCGATGTCGCTGTGTGTGACATTCAGCAACAACCTGGCCCCTGCTGTGAGGTCGTTGGTTGTTGCTGAATGTCCTGGGCCATTTTTTAGTTGTTGCTCTCCCGCTGTGAAGCACAGATCGCTGTGTGTGACAGCGAGACAGCAACAACTAATGTGCAGGCAGCAGGAGCCGGCTTCTGCGGAGGCTGGTAACCACAGTAAACAGCGGGTAACCAAGAAGCCCTGTCCTTGGTTACCCGATATTTACCTTTGTTACCAGCCTCCGCCGCTCTCACTGTCAGTGCCGGCTCCTGCTCTGTGCACATGTAGCTGCAGGACACATCCGGTTAATTAACCTGATGTGTGCTGTAGCTAGGAGAGCAGGGAGCCAGCGCTAAGCAGTGTGCGCTGCTCCCTGCTCTGTGCACATTTAGCTGCAGTACACATCGGGTTAATTAACCCGATGTGTGCTGTAACTAGGAGAGCAGGGAGCCAGCGCTCAGTGTGCGCTGCTCCCTGCTCTCTGCACTCTCTGTAGCTGCGTGCGCTGGTAACCAAGGTAAATATCGGGTTGGTTACCCGATATTTACTTTAGTTACCAAGCGCAGCATCTTCCACGCGGCGCTGGGGGCTGGTCACTGGTTGCTGGTGAGCTCACCAGCAACTCGTGTAGCGACGCTCCAGCGATCCCTGCCAGGTCAGGTTGCTGGTGGGATCGCTGGAGCGTCGCAGTGTGACATCTCACTAGCAACCTCCTAGCAACTTACCAGCGATCCCTATCGTTGTTGGGATCGCTGGTAAGTTGTTTAGTGTGACTGGACCTTAAGACGCCACACACTAGTTGTACTTTAAATCACAGAGAAGAGACGACAAAGGCAGAGCTGCCACAAAAACTACGGCACACAAAAACGTTGCCCAAAAATTCTCATTTTCACAAGTGTAACAGGAGAAAATGGACGGTACAACTTGGTGTGCAAATTTTCCCAAGGGGTACTTTACACACTGCGACATCACTACCGATATATCGTCGGGGTCACGTCGTTAGTGACGCACATCCGGCGCCGGTAGCGACATCACAGCGTGTAACACTAATGAGCGACGATCAACGATCGCAAAATCGTTCCAAAACGGTGATTGTTGACACGTCATTCATTTCCTTAATATCGCTGCTGCCACTGGTACGATGTTGTTCGTCGTTTCTGTGGCATCACACATCGCTACGTGTGACACCGAGGGAGCGACGAACATCTCCTTACCTGCGTCCACTGGCAATGCGGAAGGAAGGAGGTGGGTGGGATGTTACGTCCTGCTCATCTCCGCCCCTCCGCTTTTATTTGTCAGCCACTTAGTGACGCGGCAGTGACGTCGCTATGACGCCGAACGCCCCTCCCCCTTGAAGGAGGGATTGTTCGGCGGTCATAGCGACGTCGCTGTCAATGTGCGTGTGACGCTGCCGTAGTGATAATGTTTGCTACGGCAACGATCACACAATATCGCACACACGACGGGAGCGGGTGCTATCGCGCGCAACATCACTAGCAATTGCTAGCGATGTTGCAGCGTGTAAAGTACCCCTAAGTACAAGGATAACTCAAATGTGATTATAAACTACGGCTCGGAAGGGTAGGAGCATTATTTAATTTTTGGAGTGTAAATTTGGCATGAACAGACTGCAAACCCAATGTCGCATTTGAAGAGCCTCAAGGTGCCAGTATAGCATAAACCCCCATAAGTGACCCCATTTAGGAAACCACACCCCTCAAGAAATTCATCTAGGAATGTGATTAGCATTTTGAACCCTATGTTGCTTCATAGAAATTTATAATATTGAGCTGTGAAAATTAATATTTTTTCCATAAAAATATTGCTTTAGCCCCAAATTTTTCATTTTGACAAGAGTAATAGGAGACACTGGACTCACAATTTGTTGTACTTTTACTCCTGAGAACAACGATACCCCATATATGTTTGGAAACTACTGTTTGAACAAACTGTAGGGCAAGAAAGGGAATGAACATTATTTGAATTTTGGTGCACAGTTTTTACTAGAATAGATTGAGGGCAATATGTCACATTAGGAAAGCCCCTGAGATGTCAAAACAGCAGAACACCCCCACCCCCACCCCCACAAGGGACCCTTTTTTGGAAACTCCACAGCTACAGGAATTCATCTATGGGTATATTCAGCATTTTAAACCCACTGCTGGTTTATGGAATATTATAGCATTGGACATAATGTGTTACACAATATCTCCTTAACATGGTAATAGCCCAAATATGACTGTACAGTGCTGTTAGGTCACACGGTAGGGTTCAGAAGGCAAGGAGTGCTATTTGACTTTTGAAGCGCAGAATTTCCTATAATAGTTTGATTACTCCATTTGCATATTCCCAAAGTGCCAGAAAAGTTGAACCCCTCCCCTCAATTGACCCTTTGGTATAGTGATGATTTCAACTCCATGGGTGGTTTCCAAAAACAAACATGCAGTGGATGTTGCAAACTCAAAATTCCAAATATATCTTTGTAAAGCCGAGCTGATATTATGGCAGCTTGTGCTCCTGGAGATCTGCATTCCCATTCCATAAATTCAGTGGATGTCCTGGCTATATTAATGCCAAACATGTGAAATCTAAATGTGGTTTAGGCCCACTGTAGGTCTCAGTAGGATGGGGGCATTTGGATTTTTGAACACAGATTTTGATGAATTTCTTTTGATGGGAGCCATGTCGCTTTTCCAGAGCCTTTGTGCTACCAGAAACATGGACAGTCCTATATTTCCACCATACTAGTAGAAAAAGACATGGACCCACATCCAAAATTCATAGCTTGATCTACAGCCACTAAACAAAATTTAAATACCTGAACAGGAGTTTCTTGGTTTAACATTCTGATCAGACTGTATGAAGCCACTGCCACGTCCTATATTTCCATTAAGAGTTGATGGACCTAAGTAGGAACTTGTTTTTTGTGCATTGACTTGAAGTTTATATTGGTAGCATTTTGGTAGCACTTTGGTAGCATATGTTGGTACCATATGTTATGGTACATTACATATGGATCACTCTTAAAGCTCTATTCACATTTAATTCTGTGATCTATGTTGAGCACTTAAATTGGGTTTCCATCTACATCTGTGAAATATGTATTTCAGATGTAGCCCCAACAGATCCATCCACTATAATGAGGCAGCAGAGTTACTCTGGACTCCATCTGGCCTCTATTCAGCAGTGTCCTTTTCAGAGGTGTACAAAACCGTGGTCGACCGCACTTTTGTGCACCATTGAAAAGATGTACATCGCCAGATCATATGCCAGATTACATCCACAGCGACTCCATCTGCCTCATTACAGTGAATTTTCCATCAGGATTGTTGTCTGAAAAACATAGTTCAGAAATTTAACGAGTAAAGCGGGCTTTACACACTGCGATATCGGTCCCGATATCGCTAGTGTGGGTACCCGCCCCCATCTGTTGCGCGACACGAGCAAATCGCTGCCCGTGGCGCACAACATCACCCAGACCCGTCACACATACTTACCTGCCCGGCGACGTCGCTGTGACCGGCGAACCGCCTCCTTTCTAAGGGGGCGGTCCGTGCGGCGTCACAGCGACGTCACTGAGCGGCCGCCCAATAGAAGCGGAGGGGCGGAGAGGAGCGGGACGTAACATCCCGCCCACCTCCTTCCTTCCGCATTGCGGCCGGGAGGCAGGTAAGGAGAGCTTCCTCATTCCTGCGGCGTCACACGGAGCGATGTGTGCTGCCACAGGAACCAGGAACAACCTCGTTACTGCTGCAGTAACAATTTTTGAGAATGGACCCCCATGTCACCGATGAGCGATTTTGCACGTTTTTGCAACGATGCAAAATCGCTCATCGGTGTCACACGCAACGGCATCGCTAATGCGGCCGGATGTGCGTCACCAAATGCGTGACCCCAACGAGTTCGCATTAGCGATGTCGTAGCGTGTAAAGCCCCCTTTACCTTGATGTAAGCATTCAGTGTAGAGCACAGGATAAAAGCCTTAACGTGATCCTTGGGAGGCAGAGTAAACAAATCAACAGCAGTTCAAGATTTTTTTATTTTTACTCTGTTCACCATGACGTACAAGGCTTTATTCTTCAAGTCACTACACTCACGGGGATACCAGATTTGACTCTTTCAGGTTTTGCTACATTTACCTACAAAAATGTTTGGGTTTTTTGTACAAAAAATTAAAATGATTTGTATTACCATGTTTTGAGAGCTATAATTTCTCCAGTTTACTGTCGAGTTATGTAAGGCCTTGTTTTATGTGGGATGAATTTTATATTTTATTGGCATAATATTGGAGTGCACAACATTTTTTGATCACCTCTTCTTCTGATTTTTGGGAGGCAGCAATTCAGGAATTTTTTGTTGTGGTTCTTTTAATGCTGTTCACTGTGTGATGAAAGTGATAAGACAGCTTTATTCTTCAGATCAATCTAAGTACAACGATACTAAATGTATGTATGTAGCTTTTTTATTTGTACACTTTAACAGAATAAAAATAATTTTATAGGAAAAAAAATGGTTTTGCAATTTCATTTCATTCTGAGGGCTATAGCATTTATATTTTTCTGTTTATGGAGCAGAGTAGGGACTTCTTGTTCTTGGCGGGACAAGATGACTTTTCAGGACAACATTTTTATTTCCACATCAGTTTTTGATTGCACTTTTAGGTTGGTGATGTGATGGAAAGACAGTTTTTGTGGTGCTGCCAGACCAGTTTGAAGGCAGGTTAGCACCAGCATGGGAAACCGGCAAGGGAACCCCTGTTTTCATTCTGTTTTCATTGTAGATATATATATATATATATATATATATATATATATATATATATATACACACACTATATGTATATATATATATATATATATATATATATACACAGTGCAGTATATATATATATATATATATATATATATATATATATATATAAAAACATATATTCAGTAAGTACATATAGATAGATATAATTATTTATTTAAAAAAAAAAAATCACTTTAAGGCCCCTTTACACACAGACTTTCTAGCGATCCCACCAGCGATCCCAACCTGGCCGGGATCGCTACAAAGTCTCTGGTGAGTCGCTGGTGAGCTGTCAAACAGGCAAACCTGGAAAACGACGCAAGAGCGATACGGACCTGCAGAACGACCTAGCTAGTCATTGGGGACGTTGTAAAGCAGCTTTTTGAAAGGGAAGTCGCTAACGAAGTCGCTGTAAAGGCCCCTTTACACACTGAGACTTTCTAGCGATCATGCTGCACAGCGGGAAACAAAGGACCAAAGAATGGTCCTGAGAGATGTGCAGTGATCAGCAACCTCACAGCGGGGGCCAGGTCGCTGATGTATTTCACACACTGCAATGTCGCTGGGGAGATCGCTATTATGTCACAAAACCGGTGACGTTACAGCGATGTCATTTGCGATGTTGCAGTGTGTAAAGGGGCCTTTAGCGGCTACATAGTGTGAGTTTTATAGATCAGGTTTTTTTGGATGTGGCAATACCAATTTTTTTTATTTTTGTCTGTACATAAAATATGCAGATTTACTGGCATAATCTTTTTTCACAGTTTTTTCATTCTTTACTTTGTGTTTTATTTTCAGATTTCTACATTTTTTTTTTTAATATAGTCTGTCTGTGGAACTGTAACTTTTATTTCTCTGTTGCAATGGATGAGAGCTGACAGTTTCACACTGACAAAACACCTTTTACACCATTCATATAGAAGAGCCTAACAGGTCACCAAAGCTGACAGGCCAAAAGGTCATTATCGGTCGTCCTGCTGTCATGGCAAGCATGGGCAGCCTGTGATCGTGCTGCAAGGTGTCAATATGGTAGGAGAAGGGCACCCTCTCTCTCCTAACCTTCTAAATGATGTGATCACTATTAATCTCAGAGTTTAGATTGTTACACAGCTAGCGCCGGTGCCTGCATTGGCCCCGGTTGTTAGGCAGGAGCTTAGCGCTGAGTTAAGTCAAGCTCCCGGCGGCACTCATATGGGCATAGCGTCTGTGCTCACATAATCGCCAGGATATAACAGTAAGTTTATTTGCAAAATAGGATGTATCGGGAGTCAGTGTATATTGGGAAGGGGTTAAAGCTCTCTTCTGCATTACCCTTACTGCTATGACTAGCTCATGCGTTAGGCTACAGCTTGTACGGTAAAGAAGATTTGTCACTTCTGTAGATTAGATCTTGTTTTCTCATTAATATATTATATCCATTAGTTATCTGAGGGTATTTTACACATCAGTATCTCTTCACCATAATTTTGCACCAGCCTTTTATAATGTGTTTTATAGGATTCTATAATGTTAAAATCATTTCACGACAGATGAAATCAAAATTTTAATCTCTTGTTCCAGTTCACAGATACAAAAATCAAGACTGGACTACTATGGTAGAAGAGACAGGAGATGAGAGATAGATAAGCCACAGAAAGAGTGATGCGCAAAAGTTTTACGCAGGTGTGAATAATATGCTGCAAAGAATGCTTTCAAAAATTTAAGAGTTAAAAGTTTATTTTTATTAATTAGGAAAATTCAAAGTTAATAAACAAAAGATAGATCTAACTCAAATTGATATTTGGTGTGCCTATCCTGAGCTTTCAAAAATGCATCAATTTATCCAGGTCGGCACACAAAGGACCTCAGCAAGGAGGTGGATCCAAACATCTTAAGAGCCCATTACCCGCTGCGATATATCTAACGATATGTCGTCGGGGTCACGTCATTAGTGACGCACATCCGGCATCATTTGACATATCGTAGCGTGTGACAGCTACGAGTGACTGTGAACGAGCAAAAATACTCACCTTATCGTTGCTCGTTGACACATCCCCCATTTTCAAAAAATCGATCGTCCTTCTGCGCGCCGGTTGTTCATTGTTCCCGAGGCAGCACACATCGCTCCGTGTGACACCTTGGGAACGATGAACTGCAGCTTACCTGCGGCCGCTGGCAATGCCGCCAGCAATGCAGAGGGAAGGAGGTGGGCGGGATGTTACGTCCCGCTCATCTCCGCCCCTTCGCTTCTATTGGGTGGCTGGTGGCTGCTGTGTGACGTCGCTGTGACGCCGAACGTCCCTCCCTTTTCAGGAAGAGGATGTTCGCCGCCCACAGCGAGGTCGTTCGGGAGGTAAGTACGTGTGACGGGGTTACTGACTTTGTGTGACACAGGCAACAAATTGCCCGTAATGCACAAACGATGGGCGCGGGTGCGATCGCACATGCAAACGCTCGATAAATCGTCCCATGTAAAGCGACCTTTAGAAAGCTAACCACAGATCTCATGTGGATGTAGACCTGTCCAAATCCTTGTGCCTCTTCAAATAATCCCAGACAAACTTGATGATGTTGAGACATGTGGGCCATATCATCACTTCCAGGACTCGTTGTTCTTCTCTACCATTAATATAGTACTTAATGACATTAGCTGTATACTTGGGGTCCTTTTCCTTCTGCAGAATAAGGCCTTGTGCGCATGCTGCGTTTTTCTTTGGTGCAGTTTGTTGCCCAAATCTACATGTCTATCCTTATGCCAGAAAAGTCAATGAGAATTCTGAAATGCTGTGCGTTCATTGCTTCTTTTTTTCTTGCAGTTTTAGAAGCAGAAAAAAGAAGCAGCATGTCAATTGTTGGTGCATTTTTTTGCTCTTCCAGCCAATGATTTCACAAAAAAAAACACATGGCAAAAAAACCCATGCAATTTTTGGTGCGTTTTTCCGCCACCAGGTGCAGTTTTTGGTGCAGAAAATTTCTGCAACAAAAATCTCAATGTGCGCACAAAGCCTTAAAATGAAGCTAATCAGATGCCTTCCTGATGGTATTGCATGATGGATAAGTATCTGCTTGTATTTCTCAGCATTGAGGGCACCAGAAATGGGCAACGTTGAGTAGCATAGACACAGTGGTTGGCCGAGGAAAGTTAGTGCAGCAGATCAAAGCGCATATATGGACACCATGTGTCCTTCAATGGGGAATTGATCTTACTGTCACATTCCCTTTAAAATAAGTCAGTGACTTGTATGCTTATATCACCAAGATTTCCTGATAGTAATCTTTGAAAAGTTGCAGTTTAAAAACAAATGTCCAGGTAGTTGCTACTTTTTAGGGGGGACAATTTGTTCCCCATCTGATCTTTAGCAATTTAATATACTTATATAATTATATTTATCTGATAATATTGATCACATTGTTTTAGTAAATATTATTAATCTTCTAACTAATTATAACAATAACGGGATATTTACTTAGTAAAACCCTTTTAGGTGGTCTTTTTCGGACAATTATTTATTACCAGAGACAGTAATCATTGACCTTTGTCCGCCGTAAAGATGACAGCCATTTAAATCTGTGTGCCATTTATGTATTGCACAAACTAAAGGTAATAAATCACAAGGTTTTTGCCACCTAACATGAGAGCAGCATAATATAGGGACAGAAATCCAGATGTGTCACTTACTGCCTCCTGTGGTTTTGATAAATTCTCTATTTTATCAGAAGGAGATTATCACTATCGGACTAGTAAACCTACTACCAGAAAGTCCTCCGTATATATGACCTCTGTATAACCCATTGATTGGCAGCTTTCTGCCTATGAACAGTTAACACAAAAAAGCTGCCAATCAGTGGTGACAATTGGTAGATCTGCAGCAGATAAAATGGATTTTATCCAAACTGCAGCAAGCAGCCTTGTAAGTGATATATCACTTGAATCAGGGTCTCTGCCCCTACATTAGCTGTTCTCTGATGGAATAGTAGAAACTTGGTGACAGATTCCCTTTAGGTTTTATAGACAGGGCTAGCTTTTTGTAGTGATTCTTTAATTGGGGAGTCTTGAAATGGGAACAGGCTGCATTTCTGTATATCCAGTTACCTTCTGTGTAATGTAGGATATACTTTGATATCTACTATTCCTCATGTAGAATAACATTGCAGAACTGGAGAAATTGATTACAGCCATATCAAGGTCACATTTTAACTACTTGATAAAGGAAACGTCACTTTCTGTGCAATTTATATCCAATTTTCAGCGCGGTTGTTAATGAAGACTAAGCATTTGGCTCCGAGCTTCGAACAAGCATTGCATCAATGAGGAACCCTACAGCACCAGCATCCTCCTGATAAAAGGAAATCTGTCTAATACACAGGCAAGTAAGCTCCGGAAGCATTGGGCCATGAGAAAAAGTAATCATAAGAGACACACCATTAATGTACAAATGTGGTGAGAAATAAATACTGAGATGCCTACCCCAGGATATAGAGTAAAGGCATAGCACACACCTTCGCCTTATACTGCCTGAAACCGTACCCAATACAGATAAGGATCTCACTCTTCGGGCTCATTCATACAATCATATTTTCGGTCCAAATGCAGTTTGTAAAAAAACGGACCACACTCAGAACAATGTGATTCAGTGATGCGGTGCAGACAAGGGATTATTTTTGAAAGCCCGAACCTGCCAGTGGGTAAAATCTCAACATGTACTAGATTCGACTGTTAATCACGAGACTTGCTCATTGAAATCTTTGAGCGTGCAAAAACCCAGATGTCATACGTACAGCAGCTGCTTTTATGAATACATTCCAGTTCTGTAATGCGGGCGTCACAAGGTACGATATATCGGGCGATATGTTGTCGGAGTCATGTCGTTAGTGACGCACATCCGGCATTGTCAGAGATATCGTACCGTGTGACACCTCTGAACGACTGTGAACGAGCAAAAATACTTACCTTATCGTTGCTCGTTGACATTCATTCGTTCATTTTCAAAAAGTCGTTCCTCCTTCTGTGCTCCGGTTGTTCATTGTTCCCGTGGCAGCACACATCGCTCCATGTGAAACCCCGGGAACGACGAACACAGCTTACCTGCGTCCCGCCGGCAATGCGGAAGGAAGGAGGTGAGCGGGATGTTTACGTCACGCTAATCTCCGCCCCTCCGCTTCTATTGGCCAGCCGATGTGTGACGTCGAACGTCCCTCCCCCTTCAGGAAGAGGATGTTCGCCGCCCACAGCGAGGTCGTCCGGCAGGTAAATGCGTGTGACGGGGGGAAACGACTTTGTGCGCCACGGGCAACAAATTGCCCGTGACGCACAAACGACGGGGGTGGGTGCGATCGCTTATGCGATCGCACGATTTATCGTCCCGTGTGAGGCCCGCATAACACAAGAAACTAGAAATGGTCTTGAAAATTATTAAAGGGGTCTTCCCATCTCCAAGATCCTATCCTAATATGTAGTAGGTGTAATAATAACAATAATAATAGCAAACACCTCCAATTAGAAATGTAGTATAGTTCTTCTGATTCACTACGTCATTTTCACATACCTCATGTTCAAGGCATTGCAGGACTTTAGGTAACCATAGTTACGACCACGCATATAGTCACAGCCAGTAAGTGGCTAGTGGTCATAACCATGGATACTTGAGGTCCTGCAGTTCCCTGAACACAAGGTAAGCGTCAGTGAATCAGGAGAACTTTACTACATTTCTAATTGTAAGTATTTGCTGATATTCTTATTATTACACCTACTACATATTGGGATAGGATCTCGGAGATGGTAATACCCCTTTAATAGCAGTAAATAAAGGATTGAATATGGATGACAAGTGAGTTTTCTGGGTGCAGCTGGCGATCTTTTATATGGTCGGAGAACCTGGCCATAGGACTCATGGATACGAGCGTATAAATGGGACATGTGCTTTCTGAGTTATGATTGGATAGCACACGGACAGCACACTGACTCATTATTCACCATGGCTGTTCAGATGAAGAATTTTTCTCTAGGCCTGACTGTGAGAAAAAAATTACAGCTATCACTACTTTCTTGCACATACTGGATGATTCTCACCAATTCAAGTCTATAGAGGCGTAAAAAAAACAACTGGATCTCTCACAGAACATCCATTTAGCATCTGATTTTAATGGCTACATTTCAATAGTTCACCTAAAAAACTGCATTTGATTATAAGCTTTTTTAACTTAGATGTATGAAAACGGGTCACACATGGATGTCACGTCTAGACGTATGAAAAGGGACACACAGTAGCACACGGTTGAAAATTTGTGTTTTCATATGGTCGTAAGCAGCCGGTCTTAAAGAGGTTGTTCACTACTTTTAAATTGATGGTCTATCCTTAGGATAGGTTATCAATGTCTGATTGGCTGGGGTCTGACACCTAGAACCCCTGCCGATCAGCTGTGCCTGGTGCTACAGGCAGCCAGAAATGCTCAGTTCCAGAGCTGCCCCGTCTTCTGATAGCGGCAGCAGCTGGGTACTCCACATGCCTGCTATTCACTTCAATAGGAGGTGGATGTGCAGTACCCGGCTATGGCCGCTAACAGTTGACGGAGCAGCACCAGAATTAAGCATTTCCGGCCACCTGCTGCTACCGCCGACACTGAACACAGCTGATCAGCAAGGGTGCAAGGTGATGGGACCCTGGCCGATCAGACATTGCTAACCTATCCTAAAGGGTACTTTACACGCTGTGATATCGGTACCGATATCTCTAGCGAGCGTACCCGCCCCTGTCGGTCATGCGTCACGGGCAAATTTCTGCCCGTGGTGCACAACATCGCTAACACCCGTCACACGGACTTATCTTCCCTGCGACGTCGCTCTCACCGGCGATCCGCCTCCTTTCTAAGGGGGCGGTTTGTGCGGCGTCACAGCGACGTCACATGGCAGCCGTCCAATAGCAGAGGAGGAGCGGAGATGAGCTGCCGGAACATGCTGCCCACCTCCTTCATTCCTCAATGCCAGTGGACGCAGGTAAGGAGATGTTCGTCGTTCCTGCGGTATCTCACATAGCGATGTGTGCTGCCGCAGGAACGACAAACAACATCGTACCTGCAGCAGCAACGATATTTGGAAAAGGAGCGACGTGACAACGAGCAACGATTTTTCACGTTTTTGCGCTCGTTGATCATCGCTCCTTGGTGTCACACACTGCGATGTCGATAACGGCGCCGGATGTGCCTCACTAACGACGGGACCCCGACGATATATCGTTAGCGATGTCGCAGCGTGTAAAGCACCCTTAAGTATAGACCATCAATGTAAAAGCTTTTACAAAACCCTATTGTCATTCTTTGGTGTGTATTATATGCGGTTTTGATTCATTTCCACTTCAGAAATGCACAAAAATACACGTGAGGGTTTTTTGTTGGATATTTAGGAAAAATCTGCACAGAAAACTCAGCCTCCCTTCAAGAGAAATTGACATGCTGCATATTTGAAAAAACCCACCGAAGGTGAAAAAGAGAAGCAAAGTGGGCATGAAATTTTCATAGATCCCATCCTCTTTCCTAGAACTGTGAGACGCTGCGTTTTTGACACAGTAAAAACATGTGACGTTAAAAAAACTCACAAAAAGCTCAACATGAGAACTTAGCCTAAGGTGGCCATTGCATTTAAAAGTTTTCTCCGCAGCTGTACAAGCCACGTGGATGAATAATTATCAATTCACAGTAAAAACGTGCATGTGGTTTTGTTACACAGTTCTCAGGAACTTGATACAAATGACTAAGTATACAGGGACAGGTTTTTGGCACCAAGGTGGCACTTCATTGGGTGTCATAAACAGCCTGCAGTTTGCCCATCAGATATGAAAATGCTTCTCTATATACACTATAGGAAATGGTTTATCGAGACCTCAAAACTAATAAAAAATCCATGTCAGCACCAATTGTTATCATCATAAAAATTATAAATATAAAATGATAAATGGAGTTACTCAGTAAAGAACCATTTTGGATAAATAAATTGGGTCCCTACTTGTTACACCTCATTTAAGATAACAAATAGCGACCCCATGACAGTAACCTTGGGTGTATCCTGTTGTCGGTGGAAGACATATGGTCACATGGGAGGATATCAGGATTATTAGAACCTGATGGTTGAAGGCCCCATTTACATGTGGTATGAAGTCTTCATCCAAAATTGTGCCATCTTTTTTCATGCGTGCTCATCACTGCACATGTTGAGTAATAGCAGTAGAAAAATCAGTGGCTCGGCAGGAAAAGCGCTGTATAACAACATTTTTTATGCATTTTTAGGTGTGTTTTTTTTTGTTTTTAATCATGAGGTTTTCCCTCATTCATTTAAATAGGGGAAAAATGCTGCACAACACAGTGAAAGAATTCACATGCTGCAGATTTGAAATATACGCTCTCATGTGCAGGAGATTTCACAAACTTTGTTCACTTGTAAAACATTGCATTTTTCTGAGATAAAAATACATGGAAAAATGTGAAAAAACACAATGTGTGCACAAGCCCTAAAGGCCGCTTTACACGCAACGACATCGCTAATGAGATGTCGTTGGGGGTCACAGAATTCGTGATGCACATCCCCTCTCGTTAGCGACGTCATTGCGTGTGACACGTACGAGCGACCGCTAACGAGCGAAAATACTCACCCTATCGTTGCTCGTTGACACGCTGTCCAGTTCCCAAATATCGTTGCTTTTTCAGGACGCAGGTTGTTCGTCGTTCCTGTGGCAGCACATATCGCTATGTGTGACACCATAGGAACGAGGAACCTCACCGTACCTGCGGCCGCCGGCAATGAGGAAGGAAGGAGGTGGGCGGGATGTTCGTCCCGCTCATCTCCGCCCCCTTCACTTCTATTGGGAGGCCGCTTAGTGACGTTGCTGTGACGCCGAATGAACTGCCCCCTTAGAAAGGAGGCGGTTCGCCGGTCACAGCAACGTTGCTAGGCAGGTAAGTAGTGTGACGGGTCCGAGCGATGTTGTGCGCCACAGGCAGCGATTTGCCCGTGACGCACAACCGATGGGGGCTGGTACGCACGCTAGCGATATCAATACCGATATCGCTGCGTGTAAAGCAGCCTTTAGTCTATGTTCATGCACTGCTATTTTGCTGCTCTTTTCTGCAGCCAAAACCTGCTACCTTGGCAGTTAAAATGCATGTGTTTTTTCCTGCGTTTTAAAACACTCTACAATTAATTTTCTATGGGTGAATAAATGCTGAAAGAACTGACATACTGCAGTTTTCAAAAATAGGAAAAAAACAAACGTGCATGAGATTTCTGAAATCTCATAGTTTTTGCTGGTACACAGTGGCATACCACCAATGACGGCTGATCATGCAGGCGCTATGGAGCGCGTGAGTGAGGGGGACCCAGTGCAAGCGTCGGCACTGGGCCTCACTGTGGGTTCCCCACCCAGTATTGCACTTCCAATTCTATCGGCATCGCAGATGCCGATACAGTTGAAAGTAATGATGACAGAGGAAGTGCTCCCTTTCTCATCATTTTCTGTGTCTGCGCTCTGATATCTCAGCACAGCAGAACGCAATGGTGTCCCTACTGCACACCACTGTGCTGAGATGTGCAGACTGCAGGATGCTCACATGGAGAGTGGAGCAGCGGGGGAACTAAGGAGAGTTATTTATTTATGTAATTAATCAATAAGTACATGGTGGCCAGAGGACTATGGGGGTGTATTAGATGATATAGGGGGCTGAATAACACTATATGGAGGAATATGGGGGCTGCATATAAGGGCTGAATAATAATAATATATGGAGGAATATGAGGGCTGCATAATACTACAAGGAAGACTATGGGGGCTGCATAATACTATATGGGGGTTGCATAATACTATATGGAGAAATATGAGGGCTGCATAATACTATATGGAAACATATGAGGGCGGCAAAATACTATATGGGGGACTATGAGAGTTGCATAATACTATATAGAGGAATATGAGAGCTGCATAATACTATATGGAGGAATATGAGGGCTGCATAATATTATATGGAGGACTATGGGGATTCATAATATTATATGCAGGACTATGGGGGCTGCATAATATTATTTGGAGTAATATAAGGGGTGCATAATACTATATGAAGGACTATAAGGCTGCATAATACTATATGGAGGAATATAAGGGGTGCATAATACTTTGTGGAGGATTATAGGGGCTGCATAATACTATATAGAGGAATATAAGGTGTGCATACTACTATATGAAGGAATATTTGGCTGCATTAAATAATATGGAGTGATATGGAGGTGCTTTATATTATATGTAGGAATATAGGGTGCATTATATTATATGAAGGAATATGGGGCTGCATTATATGAAGCAATATGGGTGTGCATTATTTTATATGGAGGACTGCAGGGTGTGTTTTATAATACATGGAGGACTATGGGGAGTGCATTAAACTATATGAAGGACTATGGGATATTATAATACGCTCCCCATATTCACCCATATATTACATTACTCTCCCCATATTCCTAATCAATCCAAGCTAATGAGAATTGCTTGGCGTATATACACATAAAACTTTTTTTTTTAATTAGAAAGATTGGTGAAACCATTACCTTCGAGTCAAAATATTGGACTACTTGCTAATTGCAATGCATAAATAGAAAGTATTTGCAAGCGCAAATGTCTAAGAAGAACATTATACTATCCTTTCTCAAACTCTCTACTCCAATTCCACTGCGGAAGATAATGTTATACCTGCTTCTCTGTGGGAGCAAAGAAAAAAAAATCAATTTTACATTTTAGATTTTCAATGGTTGATGCTCTCACTGCTGCTTGCATACAAAGCAGCTTCCCTAACCAACTATTAGTACTTCCAGCCATTGTATGTGCCTTTAAAACACTTAACTACAGTGAAGCATTTGCAAAACCTTAACAGCAATTCAATAGGAGATGCATGGTAATAATGCATGTTCATTCTGAAAACTATAAACATGACAAATTGGAAAATAGACCACAGTAAACAAATAATTCATTTCAGATCTGACGAGCAATGTAAACAATGGGAGACTAATAGGCTGATGACTCCTTACACTTTTAATGAGAAACCTTATGAAGAGCTTCTAAGTTCACTACTAAGTAGAGATGAGCGAACACGACCTGTAAAGTTCCGGTTTGTACCGAATACTGGATTTTTGGGGCTCAAACCCGAACAAGATCTTTTTAAAAAAAAATCTGTGCTCAAATTCGGGAGCTGTTTGTATGCTAACCACTGGATCGAGCATCAGGGTGCACCCAGCCCAGTGAGATATGCTTGCAGTCTCTCACCCCGCCGTCCCTCCCCCGAAAATGCTCTTTTAAGGCTGGCTGTATGTAGGTAGAGAGCAGAGATGAGTAAAAATTAGCCTCGAGGCTCGGGGTTCGGGCTCGAAAAATGACGTGAAAATCTCACTGTGTGTATGACGCTCTGTTGGTGCTGAGTGATGCGCAGCATTGTGCGCACTGCGCGAAGTGTGTGATCGGCTCAAATTTGGCCTACATTCTGCGTATTTACATGTATTGTTCATGGAGAATTATAAAAAAAAAATTACACTGCCCACCCACCTCCAGAAATATTTTGCTATGTCCAAAAGCAAAACACTTCCAGAGGTGGGTGGGCAGTGTTTTGTTTTTTATAATTCTCCGTGAACAATACATGTAAGTATGTTGAATGTAAGTCAATTTTGAGCTGATGACACACTTCCCGCAGTGCGCACTATGCTGCGCATCACTCAAACACCAGCACGACATGATACACACCAGGCACCAGGGAAATTTTCACTTCATTTTCCAAGACTGAACAACGAGCCTCGAACTTGAGGTTCGCTCATCTCTAGTGGAGAGGCGAACTGGACAATCATTGGCTTTCATTATACTCGTTACTCAAGTAGAGCCCCTAAGTTAAGGTCCGCATTGACTTATATGGGGTTCAAGAACAAGTTCAGGTCAAGTGTGGGTCCCAAAACTAAGTTTTTAGTAAAGTCCGGCCAAAACCAGCGAACATGAACATCCACGGGACCGCTCAGCTCTACCATTAAGTCCTGCACCAGTACACTCATTTGCAGCTACAAATTACCCCACTGATGCACTGTTTGAAATTATACAACCTGTACCTTTGAACTTTTTCATTGGCATAGACACAAAAGGGCTTGTAATTTGCTCAATGAATTGTTGTTTTGAAAAAAAGACACTATTTATTTTACCATGCTGGAAATAGGGGAAAAAAATCCAAGTGTGCAAAACAGAGCTGCACAATTCTACCATTGTTTTTGGGGTTTGTTTTTATGCTGTTCCTTATGTGGGAGAAATGGCTTGGCAAGAGGACTCTCCAGGTCAGTATGATTGTGGCATTACCAAAACTGTCCAGTTATTTTTCATAATTATTATTTTACTGGCGAGATAAAATTCAGAAATTATCAAGAAAAAAGACAAAACGTCGTGTCGCCGATTGAGACCCATAACTTTTTAATTTTTCAATTTACTGAGCTAACTGAGGCCCTGTTTTTTGTAGCCTGAGCTGATGTTTCGATTGATGCCATTTTTGGGAACATAAAAATATAGTACAAAGCAATAACAAATTTAAGTGAAGAGAAGTTGCAACTCTGCAGATTGCGGCATTAAGGGTATGTGCGCACGTTGCTTTTTACCTGCTTTTTTGCTGCTTTTTCTTCTGCGCTGTTTAATGCCAAAATGGATGTGTTCTTCTATTCAAGCAAAGTCTATGGGAATTTGGGTTTCTTGTTCACACTATGTTGTTCAAAATGCTGCCTTTTTGTGGCAGAACTTTGGTCAAAAACTCAGCTTTGCAGTGCAAAACCCAAATGGCAAAAACAATTGACATGTTGCTTCTTTGAAAAGCTGAGTTTTTGACCAAAGTTCTGCCTCAAAAAGGCAGCATTTTGAACAACATAGTGTGAACAAGAAACCCAAATTCCCATAGACTTTGCTTAAATAGAAGAACACATCCATTTTGGCATTAAACAGCGCAGAAGAAAAAGCAGCAAAAAAGCAGGTAAAAAGCAGGTAAAAAGCAACGTGCGCACATACCCTTAATTGGGTAAACTGCAGTGATCAGAGCTTGCTCTGTTTGCTGTATATACATACAGATAGCAAGTTTGCAACACAGCCAGAATCTTCTCGGGATGATGCAGGCACAGCTCTTGAGTCAGCTTCAAATTTCCATAGTCAACCATGATGAAAATGTACATCATAGCTTGTTATAAACATATATATATATATAAGTACACATATATATTTTATATATATATATATATATATATATAGATATATATATATATATATATATATATATATATATACATATATATATCATAATCTCAGACCAGCTTAGAAAAATAAATTAAATAATTTTCAACTATTGTCCCTGCTCAGCATTTTTGATCATTTCCGGTATATCAAAAATGTGACAAGCAAGCACAGACCAGTGAGGTGTTGGAACTGCACAGAATCAGGGCAAATGTTATATATTTTCCTTCTTTTAATAAGTGTAAGGAATGGAAGTTATAATTTTCATTTCCCGAAACACAGTTTAATTTATCACTATACAGTCTAGAAATTCAGATATTTTGGCATTTTTGTTACCAGCACAGAACTAGAAAATACTCTGTAATCCTAAAAGATCAGAACAATGAACAGAGATAACAGTTATAAGACTAAAGTTGAGAGCTAAACTTGGATTTTTGAGTATGTTAGCACTTAAGATGCCCCGGGCAACCCCATGCTGGTATTGCATACTGGGCATTATATACAATTAGAATTCCAAAAAAGTTGAAATACTGTGTAGAATTAAAAGAACACAAGAATGCAATGACATGGAAATCTCTTATACCATATTTTATTCTCAATAGAACATATTCCAGGATCTCTGAATCTTTTTATGATATTAAAGGGAACCAACCCCCAGGATTTTGCTTTATAAAGTAAAGGCAGTGCCATACTGGCACTAGGATGCTTTGTCCAAGCATGCATTTTGTTGAAAGATCAGATGTTTGGTTGCTGAAATATTTGTAATCAAAGTTGCAGAATGCCCTGCACTTTGATTGATGTGCGCAACGGGGACGGGCCTTTGTGGGTCGGGTTCCTCCTCCTGCATCCTCTATATTGTGCCCCCTTTTCTGTATTTAAATATCGCACCACACCACCATTGCTGCTGTTGAGGATGCAGGTGGAGAACTTTACAGCAAAGAACCGACCCACAAAGGCCCGCCCCCGTTGCACCCATCAATCAAAGTGCAGTGAATTTCTATAACTTTGATTACAGATATTTCAGAAACCAAGCATTCAATCTTTCAACAAAAGGTATGCATGGATACAGCATCCTAGTGCCAGTATGGCACTGCCTTCATATATAGCAAAATCCTGGTGGTTTGTTCATATAAAGGGAACCTTCTTTCTCAAGCCATCAACATACGTCATAAACACAGGCCAACACTGGGGTCCTGCGCATCGCACTTTGATCTGCCTTGAGCAGGGCAAATCAAAATATTGTAGTTTACCTGTGCAGGACCTCAATGCCGTCTTGTGTGCATGATGTAGGACGCATCATGCACCCAGGCTTCAGAAGAAGGAGGACAAAGAGGACCAAAAGAGGAGGCGCCGGACCCGGAGAAGAGAGACACCCATCCGACCAGTCTGCACCACACTGCCCCTCAGATGACTATTATAAAGTGATTTTTATGTTCTACACAGCGGCCTGGGCTCTTATATACAGCATGTTAGAATGTTGTATATAAGAGCCCACTGGTGGTGGTGGTCGCAGCTTATAGTCGCCAAATCTGGTCATAGGTTCCCTTTAAGTAAGTCAGTATTTTCAATAACCCTTTAATGACATGCCAACTACCATGACAACCCATCAGCTGCTCACTATAATGTTGATGGCTTAAGAAAGGAGGTTGCCTTTATATGTCACACTTAATACAGACCATGTGTCACGCCGTGCATGACCAGTTGGGAGAGTAACTGGACAGGGGGTCCCCGACACGTACCCTCAAGCTAATGGGGTGCCCTAGGCTTTCCCTCTACAGAGAATTTCTTTTGAAGGTAGCGACATCTGAGCCCCCAGCCTCTCCCTATCTCTTGTCCTTGCCCTGGTGACTATGCCCCCACCACGCCAGTGAATGGACTGGGGCAGAGATCCTCAAAACTGCACCAACAAAAAACAACAGACATGGGGTATAAGCTGCATCGCACACACACCAAAGACAAACAATGGAACTACAAAAAGGTGCACAGGGAGGGGTAACAAAGTAAAAAGGAAAAGTAACAACACAGGGTAGTTGCACACAACTTAGCAACAAATACCAGCAGCAGCATCATCCAACTCCTCACCACTGCAGGTTTAGCACCAGACTGAACTGAATAACCAGCACCCTCTGCAGGAAGCAGAGGGCTTATATCTAGACCGGAAGTGGTCAACCACTGACAGCTGATCAGAACTGAAAAGTCTGGTGCTACAACATAAGAAAAAGTTAACCCCTCACGTGCCCAAAGGAAACTAACACATTTAATGTGCATGGTCTCAGATGGTAAAGAAGAGCTAGCCCTGAGCCTGTTCCTAGTTACAAAACATGTACTGACAATCGTGACACCATGGCATCTAAAATGGTTTATCTGATCCCAGGAATTGGAACAAGGTGTCTGCTGTATAATACAGCCGACTCATGCAGATCCTGTGCATATGCTATAATTGCAACTCACTATTATGTAATTTCAAGCCTGCAGCCCACTTACAATGACATAATAGTAAGTCATAGGCAGAAACAAGGTAAACGTGAAATGGATGAGCCTGATCAGAATTAGCATGTATATCACAATGCATGTTCTACAATGATAAACATGATTCACATGTGGTGAATAGGGCGGGAACTTCATGATAATATGTATCACGGGACAGCGAAGAAAAGTCAAGCAACAAAAACACATTTGTTGTGTGACTATTCTTGAGCTCTCATTTTGCTGTAAATAAACAAAAAATGTCCAAGCTATTGGCTATACTATGAAGACACGCCTCAAGAAAGTGGCTTCAATTTGGCACAACAGTGACATTACCTAGAAGTAGATGTCTTCATCAAATTTTGAGTAACAAAAAGACATTTTCGGAAACATCGCATGTCACGTGCCACTTGTACTGAATTCTATTGTAAGTGATTAGCATATGAGTTGCGACCAGAAACAGAAAAGCAACAGTTGTAGTATGTCACAAGTCTCAACATGACACCATAGGAATTAATTACTTCCAATGTTGCAATGCGATACATATATACAAAGAGTTTCCAAAAAAACAAACGCAAATAAATACTACTTGGAGTTTTAAGCAGTTTCATACATAATTTCTTCCTAGACTAATTCAGGAGGGAAGTCTAGTGTTATGGGCCAAAAGCCAATGCTGCAGAGCAGACTCTTGTGTATGATTCCAGTCTGAAATACAGGGATTCCAGAAAAGAGATATTTTAAATGTATTTTCCACGCTCCAAATAATTACCTATCCAGGGAATCAAACTCAGAAGCTTATTGTAACTTGCAAGTCAACTTCACTATGCATTATGCTTAATGCCAACAAGAACATTGGGTCGCAAGGATTCTTTACCAGTCATAACACATACACAATACTGCGAAGCTTAAGATATCATAAAGTATTAATTAAACGTGGCATGTGCCGAGAAGATCTTACAGAGTAAATACAAACATATCTTACTTTATAAATTGTCCTGAATAAACTGAAGACATCCTTTTCATATACACTGAAATTAAGTTTAGTTTTATGACGACATATTTAACAATTACACGTCTTTAGTACATATTAGAGATTAGGAAATGTTCCAGAGTAGAATTAGATTCTCGAATTTTACAAATTTTGAAATCACCATGCTAACAAGGCAGAATGAGCGCATGAACTAATGCCCTTGCGACTATTCACTGGCCTCATTAGCATATCATAAAGGATCTTTATTAGGGATGATCGAGTACTTCGATTATTTGGCTTCGCGAATATTTTCCGAATATCTCGTCACTATTCGATGCGCAATGTAAGTCTATGGGAAGCCGGAATAGTTCCGAATAGTTGTTATTCGGATTTTCCATAGACTTACATTGCGCACAGAATATTCACAAATAGTCGAATAGCGGCGAGGTATTTGGAAAATATTCGCAAAGCCAAATAATCGAAGTATTTGATCATCCCTAATCTTTATAAATACTTTTTCTAAAGATCTCTTTATCTATGTCACTAGATACAGGGACTGTTAAGCGGGCTTCACGCGGTACAATCTATCGTGCGATTGCACGAGCGATCGTACCCACCCCCATCGTTTGTGCGTCACGGGCAAATCGCTGCCCGTGTCGCACAAAGTTGTTTAACCGCCGTCACATGTACTTACCTGATGAGCGACCTCGCTGTGGGCGGCGAACATCCTCTTCCTGAAGGGGGTGGGATGTTCAGCGTCACAGCGACGTCACACAGCCGCTGGCCAATAGAAGTGGAGGGGCGGAGATGAGCGGGACGTAAACATCCCGCCCACCTCCTTCCTTCCACATAGCCGGCGGGAGCCGCGGGACGCAGGTAAGCTGTGTTTATCGTTCCCGTGGTGTCACACGGAGCGACGTGTGCTACCACGGGAACGATGAACAACCTGCGCTATTAAGAATAAACGATTTTTTAAAAATAAGCAACGAGTACACGATCGACCATTTTTTAACAATTTGCGATCGCACGTAGGTGTCACACGAGACGACGTTGTGAACGATGCCGGATGTGCGTCACGAAAACCTTGACCCCGACGATGCATCGCACGATATATCATCTCGTGGGACTCCCGCATTAGGCAGGAATTAGCAATATGCACCCAGAACTGCTTGTGGTTCTGGGTGCATATTGCCCCTGACAGGTTCCCTTTAAAATAGGAAACATAAGAAACCACAAGGTTAAAAAACTTCCAGCTGCCGGTTACACTAGATGCTATAGTTTGACTAAATCAAATACTTTCTCAGTACAATAAACTCAAATAATGTAATAATCCAATTTAGTTGAGGTTTCATTTATGAAAACCCCGATAACCAGGTTACACTTCTTGCACTTTGTACTTCACCTCTGGATCAAGATAACATTTGAGAATATAGTGACCCTGGGCATTTTAGGAATTTGCTATTCAATGAGGGCTGTAGAGAGAGAAGAGTTCATGACTCTACCTGCAGCACTCTTAACTTTCGTACTGCTTGGCAATGCTTTCTGCTGAAATGAAGTATTGTAGTTTTTCTACAGGACACACACACAATTTGCCCAGGGAGTAAATCACCCATGTTTGCCATTTCGGTCCTTATTATTCAGTCTTAAGATGGCAAATATGCTGCTCTTCATAGCTCAAACTATATTAACTCACTATATTGGAAAGAGACTATAAAAAGCCACTGGCTTATGTAGTTCAAGAAAGAGGGTCACAATGCCTCAGGATTTCTAACCCTTGTTTTGGGTCTGTATCTAATGAGCACAGAGAGTGTATGAAGCCAGAGGCCTTCCTGACCTTTCATATCACCTTACAGAAAGTTGTGTCTATTTAAAAGACTTTTGTATCTGCAGGAATATCTGCATGCCAAAACAATGCACTCAGCCATTGACTACATTTAAAAAAAAACCAAAAAACAAAAAAACCCAAAATAATCTCACCTGCATGGTTTGGCAAAGGCAGCACACACATTTCACAACTCTCACTAAAGGCTCACTGACACAAAGTAGTTTATATTAACAGTTAATATGTAAGTTTATTACTACTATTTAATTTATATATTCATTTATGGCAATAATAAATTACACTTTTTTTAGTTTTTGTTTGTGATTTACACAAGATGTGAATTATCTGAAGTCAAGGTAATACTCTGAAACCTAAAGACTCGACACGCTCATTGAAGAAGTTGGTCGAAACATATGTCGGGCTGTTTTGATTGCTGGCCTTAAACTTGGTGAATCTAGTTATAATATTACAGCTGTGCTTTCTCTTTGGTCTATTTCTTATCCCCTATTTACTTGTACTTTGGTATTGCCTGTTAAGTCAACTTCCCAATATATATTGTTGTTTTGGAGTTATTAAAGGGAACCTGTCATCAGAAATTTTGCACTAAACCTAAAATATTCCCCCTCTGCAGCTCCTGCGCTGCATTCTAGCAATGTTCCTGTTGTTTATGTGCCCCCTTTCTGACCAAAATAAAGACTTTGTAAAGTGGTACCTTTTTGTATTCAGATCTTGATAATGGTACACGGGGGCGGGCTCTCTGGTGTCCGTTAGACTGCCTCCCTGTCGCTTTAGGCCGTCCCCCATCGCGCAATTTCAAAGAGGTGACGTGAGGTAAGCTGGCCAGCGCTTGCGCAGAACGGTGGACGTGGCGGTGAAAGAGCGACCACAAGTTATGGGCGGGTACTTACTTATGAAAGTCACAGCACCGCCCATAATCTCGCGCATGCGCAACACATCACCAGCGGTCACACTGTGCACATTGCACAGTCCCGCGAGAGTGGCACGGCGCATGCGCGAGATTATGGGCAGCCATAATCTCGCGCATGCGCCATGCCACTCTCGCGGGAATGCAATGTGCAGTGTGACCGCTGGTGACGTGTTGCGCATGCGCGAGATTATGGGCGGCGCTGTGATTTTCATCAGCAAGTACCCGCTCATAATCTCGTGCACGCGCTTTCACCGCCGCCTCCACCGTTCTGTGCATGCGCTGGCCAGCTTACCTCGTGTCACCTCTTTGAAATTGCACGATGGGGGACGGCCTAAAGAGACAGGGAGGCAGACTAACAGACACCAGAGAGCCCGCCCCCGTGTACCATTATCAAGATCTGAATACAAAAAGGTACCACTTTACAAAGTCTTTATTTTGGTCAGAAAGGGGGCACATAAACAACAGGAACATTGCTAGAATGCAGCGCAGGAGCTGCAGAGGGGGAATATTTTAGGTTTAGTGCAAAATTTCTGATGACAGGTTCCCTTTAAAAGGCCAAAATCATTTTGATGTCCTCTTGCTTCTGGTTTTCTTCATTTTTATTCTATTTTAACTTCAGAACTTATTGAAGAAATTTTTCTTGATTAAGAACCTGAACTGAATCTGGAACAACATCACTATAGATGCGTGCATATTCCAATAGATTTTTGTAGGTATTTTTTATTAAAAAGGTGGTTCACTATTCAGTATAGTGGCCACACATCGATATAAAGCTAATAAAGAAGGTTTTTCTCAAATACCTTATGTAGTACATTTTGCCTCTGAGTGGTGCTATTGCAGTCTGCTCATCCCCATCATGAGATCCCCAGGCTCTATGACCTTTGAGATCCGGTGATGTCACGTCAACTTCCAGTTGACTCAACAATACCATGGCGGGCCCCAGTCTTCCTGAGTGACTGGGCTGTGGATGGCATATTACAGCCAGGAATTTTGCACGCTCTCTCCTTTGCTGCAGAGCGCCACAAGCAGGAGCGATGCTGGGCTGTGACGAGCAGTGAAACTCCACCCACAGCCCAGTCACTCATGAAGGCTGGGGTCAGGCTCGGTGATGTCGGGTCAACTATAAGTTGTCATGATATCACCGGATGTCAAAGGTCACAGAGCCCGGGGGTCATGTGATGGGGATGAGCGGACTGCAATAGCGCCACTGACAGGCACTATTAACTACACACGATATTTGAGAAAAGCCTTCTTTATGAGCTTTACATCGATTTGTGACCACTATGCTGATTAGTGAACCACCCCTTTAATATATTTGTACATTAAATATATCAATTTATATTACTTGGTTATATATTTATTCCAGAAGTTATACAAGTTCTAATTACATTTTAATTGGATCTGGTTCTCTTCTCTACTTATTAGGATTTATTCTCTATCATGAAGAACGATCAAGTAGCCATGAGGCACATCGCACTAATTATAGGCAATTTTTTATTCTTTTTCAAACTAATATGGCTCAATATTGCTTCAACACTGACTGCAAAGCAAGGCATTTTTCTTTAGGATTGTTTCATCTGGACAACATCTTCTCTAAATCATGACCCACTGGTGACAAGCTGATGAGAGTGGGTCTGACGGCTGTTCTTCTGTGACAATTGCTGCAGGAGAAATGTATTATTACATGACACCCAGTCCAATGAATAGACAACTATGTAATGCATTATAGGGCTGAAGACTCCTGCCTCCTCCGTAGGAGTCCTTGTATATACTGGCTCTCCAATCTTTATAAAAGGTTAACGGAGGTTGCCAAAATGTTACCAATAATATCGACTTGTATCTTTCAGGGGTAAAACAACACTTGACTTATGTAATTGACATAACCTTTCACATAGCAAGATTGCAGCCATTCTCCTTTCCCCCATCTGTTCTTAATCATGTTCTACTGTCTGCTCAAGTCACATTTCTTGAAAACTGCCATGGAGTCCCTTGCTTTTTACCAACCTAACAAAAGTTGTCACAGACAATAATTCACACAAGGACTTCTAGTGACACCAGGGCAGGAATGCTGAACACATGACGACAGAAACCGTTTCGAAAAAGGATTCCCAATCCAGAGCTAAACTGGTAGAAATTGTGCCGAAGCAAAGGTGGAATACAAAAAAGGTGTAAAGAAGGTGGTACAGTGTAGGAGGCAGGGGTTATGTTAGACTGGTAAAGGGTGAATCTATGATATCAAATAGTTATGGGCGAATAGTGACATATTCAGGTTCAGATTATTCATACCGAATAGCTAGTACTATTCCAGTATTTGTTACGAATAACAAACCTAATGCAAGTCAATGGGGAACCCAAGCATTTTTCTGGTAAATCTTGAAGAAAAATGCTTGGGTTCCCCATAGACTTGCACTAGGTTTGTTATTATTATTATTATTATTAATATTATTATAGCGCCATTTATTCCATGGCACTTTACAAGTGAAAAGGATATACATAAAAAACAAGTACAACAATCATGAACAATACAAAAACAGACTGGTACAGGAGGAGAGAGGACCTTGCCTGCGAGTAAGGGAGAGTCTGATATGCTGGGGTAGAGCATTCCAAAGAATGGGGGAAGCGCGGGAGAAATTTTGTATGTAATTGTGGGAAGAGGAGATAAGAGTAGTAGAGAAGGAGGTCTTGTAAGGATCTGAGGTTGTGTGCAGATACAGTCATATGAAAAAGTTTGGGCACCCCTATTAATGTTAACCTTTTTTCTTTATAACAATTTGGGTTTTTGCAACAGCTATTTCAGTTTCATATATCTAATAACTGATGGACTCAGTAATATTTCTGGATTGAAATGAGGTTTATTGTACGAACAGAAAATGTGCAATCCGCATTTAAACAAAATTTGACCGGTGCAGAAGTATGGGCACCCTTATCAATTTCTTGATTTGAACACTCCTAACTACTTTTTACTGACTTACTAAAGCACTAAATTGCTTTTGTAACCTCATTGAGCTTTGAACGCCATAGGCAGGTGTATCCAATCATGAAAAAAGGTATTTAAGGTAGCCACTTGCAAGTTGTTCTCCTATTTGAATCTCCTATGAAGAGTGGCATCATGGGCTCCTCAAAACAACTCTCAAATGATCTGAGAACAAAGATTATTCAACATAGTTGTTCAGGGGAAGGATACAAAAAGTTGTCTCAGAGATTTCAACTGTCAGTTTCCACTGTGAGGAACATAGTAAGGGAATGGAAGAACACAGGTACAGTTCTTGTTAAGCCCAGAAGTGGCAGGCCAAGAAAAATATCAGAAAGGCAGAGAAGAAGAATGGTGAGAACAGTCAAGGACAATCCACAGACCACCTCCAAAGACCTGCTGCTTCATCTTGCTGCAGATGGTGTCAATGTGGATCGGTCAACAATACAGCGCACTTTGCACAAGGAGAAGCTGTATGGGAGAGTGATGCGAAAGAAGCCATTTCTGCAAGCACGCCACAAACAGAGTCGCCTGAGGTATGCAAAAGCACATTTGGACAAGCCAGTTACATTTTGGAAGAAGGTCCTGTGGACTGATGAAACAAAGATTGAGTTGTTTGGTCATACAAAAAGGCGTTATGCATGGAGGCAAAAAAAACGGCATTCAAAGAAAAGCACTTGCTACCCACAGTAAAATTTGGTGGAGGTTCCATCATGCTTTGGGGCTGTGTGGCCAATGCCGGTACCGGGAATCTTGTTAAAGTTGAAGGTCGCATGGATTCAACTCAGTATCAGCAGATTCTTGACAATAATATGCAAGAATCAGTGACGAAGTTGAAGTTACGCAGGGGATGGATATTTCAGCAAGACAATGATCCAAAACACCGCTCAATCTACTCAGGCATTCATGCAGAGGAAAAATTACAATGTTCTGTAATGACCATCCCAGTCCCCAGACCTGAATATCATTGAACATCTGTGGGATGATTTGAAGCGTGCTGTCCATGCTCAGCGACCATCAAACTTAACTGAACTGGAATTGTTTTGTAAACAGAAATGGTCAAATATACCTTCATCCAGAATCCAGGAACTCATTACAAGCTACAGGAAGCGACTAGAGGCTGTTATTTTTGCAAAAGGAGGATCTACAAAATATTAATGTCACTTTTATGTTGAGGTGCCCATACTTTTGCACCGGTCAAATTTTGTTTAAATGCGGATTGCACATTTTCTGTTACTACAATAAACCTCATTTCAATCCAGAAATATTACTGAGACCATCAGTTATGAGATATATGAAACTGAAATAGCTGTTGCAAAAACCCAAATTGTTATAAAGAAAAAAGGTTAACATTAATAGGGGTGCCCAAACTTTTTCATATGACTGTAAGTACCAGGAGACTAGGTTACATATGTATGGAGGGGATAGGTTGTGGATGGGTTTGTATGTCATGGTTAGTGTTTTGAACTGGAGTCTTTGGGCAATGGGAAGCCAGTGAAGGGATTGGCAGAGTGACGAGGCCAGGGAATAGCGGGGGGAAAGGTGGATAAATCGGGCCACAGAGTTTAGGATAGATTGAAGGGGTGCAAGAGTGTTGGAAGGGAGGCCACAGAGCAGGAGGCTGCTGTAGTCGAGGCGGGAGATGAGGAGGGTATTCATGACAAATACTGGAATAGTACCAGGCATTCAGTAACAATAATCCAAACTAGAATATTTTACTATTTGCCCATCTAGTATCAAACTGTGGGGCAGAAATAGCTCTGTTAAAATTGTAACTTAGAAGTATTACTGCATAGGCATTCACTAAAGAATTATCTTGGATTACAGCGCAGTTTTTTTTTCTGGTAATATGCAAACCCACAAGTGTCTTTTTGTCCAGTTCTTGACCTTGAGCTCTCTCAATATATATAGCAATGAATGAGGTCTGGTACTAAGAAGTAGATAAGAGAGCAATCCTTCATACAAATGCATCTGTCTGGATATGCTCTAAACCACAAGAAATATACAGAACAAAGTTCAATCTGTTTGCAAATTTTCTTTTTGTTTTGCTAAATTGGATGAAGAAGAGCTTCATATAAAAGGACATTTCGAGACTCTTCTTATTTCAACATAAACCTTTTTAGCAGGAGTTGAGTGGTGCTGTTATAATCTGCTAAGATTTTATAGAACCTACAAAAGTCAGGATAATGGTACCCCAGGTTACTAAGGATCAGTAGGGGTGCACCGTTTGATATTGCACCTGAAACAATTATTATATATTGCCAAGAAAAAAATAGCCTCCATTCATTGGCCATGTACATATGTACTATTTCTTTCCCGAGAAACAGCCACATGCTTTACTTAAGTGTACTCCAAGAATCTGAAAGAGTTGCCATAATCAGCACCAAGGGTCCATAATCCTTGCTTGTAATAACCACTCATTTTGTTTCCTTTGTTTTGTTTCTCAAAAGCAAACCTGCTCACACACAGAGCTGCAGTCACTTCCAATTTTCTAGGAAGCTGTGAAGGTCAATTGGCTCAGTTCACAAACACCAGATGTAGCTAAGACAGGTAAATGTGTGGCAATCTTTCACTGGTCACTTTTTCTGTACTCCGAAATGCTCAGACTTCCAGAAGATTTAACTAGTGCACACCTGAATATGTGCAGTCTTGTTATAAAAGCAGGCAACAGTGGGGACATAGTAATGGAGGTATACCTTCTACTTATTGGTAACCTGTTCCAACGAATACAAAAAAACATTTGTCCATTGCAGCACCTGTAGTTTTTCCTTCTTTTATAAAATTTGTAGAATGTAATTTCCTAAATACTGGACTCATCATTAAAACCTCCAGGTTTGCAGGTATCATGATGGATGTTAAACAGATTTGATAAAGAAGCGTTCACCATTAAAAGCTCAATTTCACATACATTATTTCCAAAACATTAGGGATATTTGACTTTCAAGAGAATTTTAAGGATGATCATAACATGCACACTAACCTTTTCAGGTAAACTTAATGGGACATCTAAACTTTTGATTGCACATGTCCAACTGTTCAGTGTTTCAGTACTTTTTGTACAACTTGCCATTCTGTACCAAGGAGCTTAATGGCAAAATTTACCACAGGTGTTTGACCATGAATCGCCAATTAATTTTGGAGTTTAATTAGAGTTGGTATTTAAGCAGTCCTTCTCATCATACTGTTCACATTTTTACATCATGACCAAGATGAAAACTAATAATTGATCAACAGTACCTCACAATTGCAAGACTTCAAGTAGGATGCTCTCAGACAGAAGTGGCTACTAAAATTAGTGTCAAAGAGTGTGATCAGTAAGTTGCAACAGAGATACAGAGAGACTGGAAGAGTCACAGAAAGGAATAGAAGTGGATGTACTTTGGCCATATACCACAGTGATGACTGCTTCATTGTGAAGAATGCCCTTCAGAACTAGTTGATGAATGCACCACAACTCCAGCCACATTTAAGGGAGGAGAGAGGCACACAACTGCCACATCAGACCATTCGAGACCATTTACATTAGTGTGATCTGCGTGCAAGATGACCTGCAAGGGTACTTGGCCACACCACCAGGCACGGGTGTCTTCAACTTCCATGGGCCAGGGAGCATCATTGGGCCTCAGTGCTGTTCACTAATGAAAGTCTATTCAGGCTGAGCAGAAACATTGGCCGCCAACAATGTTGGAGACGTCATGGAGAGTGCTATGCATCAGCCACTATTGTAACCATAGAAATAAAATTATTCAGCTCACCCGTATATGTATCCGCTCAGTTCAGGTGGGATGCAGGATGTCCACCGGACAGGCAGGTCCGTAGAGGCAATAGCAAGGAGAAAGGACGGGACTCAGCACCAATTCCAAAACTGGAATTGGTACTGAGTCCCGTCCTTTCTCCTTACTATTGTAACCATACAAGCCTTTGGTGGTGGTGGTGTTACAGTGTGAGCAGATGTGTCTTGTTAATACAGAACTTCCCTACTAATTAGTACAGTGACAAGCCCCTTCTACTTTAGCAAGATAACTAATCCAGTCATTGTGCCTCTGCATGAACAACAAAGGCCAAAATTTCATCTGCATGAACGACAATGCTCCACCTCATCGAGGTCACATCATTACCAAACGGCTGATGGAAACTGGCGTACCTTAAATAGAGAAGACTTCACTTTCTCCAGACCCAAATCGCATAGAAAACCTATAGAATCAACTGAGTTGCTGTGTATAGGCTCTTAACCCTGTACCCCTGAACCTCAAGGACCTGAGGGCCACCATTCAAAAAACAGTGGAATGCCATGCCTCAGCAGACAATAACTCCACTTGTGAACAGTATGAGACATTGTTGTCAAGCTGTAATTGACACTCAAGGCCACATGACAAGTTATTGAGTCATTGACTTTTTTTTGTGGGGGTGAGGGGCTATACCAATTATTGTTGTTGGCTTTTGTTTCAATAAATTGTTTGAGATTAGGAAATCAGTATTGCAGGCTTCTACTTAAATGCCCTTCTTTCATGATAAAATATCACTGTTGCGTGAACTTTTTAACGTTTATATAAATTTCACCATAAAGCCAAAAATCCCTAACTTTTTGTGTGTAGTGTCTGTATACTGCACTTTAGAGTCCACACTACACCGGGGCTGTAATAACCTGGGGTCTATGTTAAGCTGTGACATTGCACTAAAGTGTATATTAAGTGCTAGGACTGTAGAAGGGACACAAAAGTGTCAATTAATAAACTTTTCCCACTTTACAAACAAGAGTCAGAATCTTCCTTCTAGTACAAGGACAGTTAGCACAGACCTCCAGTGTGAGGAGCTCATTGCACCTGGTAAACTACGTCTCTGTGTGCCTTAGTATGAAATTAGGAGATTGTGGGAATTTAGTCAAGATTATGATTGTGAAATGTTTGGTTCTAATAGCATATTGTGTTATACATCATAGCAAGCAGTGTTAATATTGATTTCCATGCTATTTTAGTGACTGAAGGTCCATTGCAAGAGTCAGAAAAAGGATATATAGCCAAAAATGTCACTATTATGTGACATTAAATAATAAGAAAACAAATTGACACAAATGATAACTATGTTTAATGTATCCTTTTACAATCAAACTGATAGAACATTTCCAGCTGCTATTAAACATTGAGGCCATGTGACGCTATGTCACCATAGACTGCAACAAGATTAATAATTGTCAAAGAAAATATACTGCACATTTCTTTCTTGTTAAAGATTTCAATTTTTTTTTCCAATTTGAATTTTTTTTATTGATTTTCAAAGTAAACTAAAAAACAGTCATCAGTAGAGGTACAAGAAAGACAATCATGAATGTGATTAACCATGAGCTACTCAATAAACCGTAGAGAAGAATTTAGCAGAGAAAGAGCCGATAGTAGAAAAAAGTGTAGAAGAGGAGAGAGTAGATACCACCTACAGGAGTAGAAAGCCCGGGCGGTTAGGTCTCTGAACATGGGGAACCACTGAGGTAATGGAGATAAAGAATGAGATGAGTAGGCACAGCGGGAATAACGCCACAACACTATGTCAGAAAAGATTTCAATTTTTATACATGGTTGGGGTATTTTGAAAAAATGTCACAAAGCCAACAAAACTTGCATATCTGCATCTGTTATAGAGGGAAACCGCATATCATGCTTCCAACGTCCCACCCTTCTGTGGCCAGTTAGGGGAAATGGTTATACCTGAGATTGGTATATCCCTTTAAGTTAATTATACATATCCCCATCAGATGCTTAGGGCAGTAAGCTGTTGTGTTCTCTGCTGTATAAAATCAGTCCTAGAGTCTTGATTATCTGTATGTTCATATATAGTGTTTAGGGGGTAGATGGCATCATAATTTGCCAATGACGATAGAACATTTAAATATGAATACTAACATAGCTTCTAGTTTCCAAACCTTTTGATAGAAACAAACTATCAGAAAGAAGGTCATATTAAGGATCCATACAAGCTCCAATTTGCACAGATCTAGAATACTGCCCCTATAAAACTGTATAGGGCCATACATTACCTTTCATGGTTACAACCTCATATAGAGGCAAACAAATTCGTTGAATATGGTTCAGAATTTCTTTTAGCATATTCCATCAGAGCAATAAAGTGAAAGGGAATCTGTCAGCAGGTTTTTGCTACCTCATCTGAGAGCAACATGATGTAAGCAAAGACATCCTAAATCCAATGATGTATCACTTAGATTACTGGGTGCAGCCGAGTTCTGACACAATCAGACTTTTTAGATTTAGCATGTAAGAGCTGAGAGCTGTCCCTACCCACACCAGGCTCTCAATAGAAATTATACATTGACAGTGAAGTGTTAATCAGAGGAGGGGGCGTGCCGGACTGCAGTAGGCATGACTTTGTAGCCCGTACAATGATGGGTCCTGCTGTTTAGGCAAACATAGGAAATAAACAACAGATCAGACCTTAACAAGACAAGTATACCTGAATTCTCTGAGTTAACCTTTGCAGCATGCTGACTTCAGCTTACATAGCGAAAACCTGCTGACAGATTACCTTTAAAATGAGCAATGTGGTAGCACTTACATCTCTACATACATCTAACCTGCAACCAATAATATACAATTTAATATAGATAGAGTATTTTTTCCTACAAAATACAGACACGCACTTAACATTCTGAAGTGAGCCTAATATGCGCGCTCTGCCTCACATTGCTCCTCTTGCTTGTGATATATGCATTAAATATTACATTGCAGTATCATAAAAATTAAATCCATTTTTTATGTGAGCTGGTTGATAAGATCGCTAAAGTTAATTTAAAATATTTCTTATTTCTACAAGTAGTTTTAAAGTTTCATGGACAAGACAGAAAGTGCATAATAAGATGAAGCAGTGTCATTATTAAACCCAAAGAGTGAGATCTATTCCCAGGAGATGGAAGAGGGAAAAAAAAGAAGTTATTTCCGCAGAAAGTGATTGTGCTTTAATACCATTATAGACTTCTATATAAAATAATACATAATGAATGTCTACAAAGAAAAAGATAAGCAGCAGTTTTATCAAGTGGAATGAAGATTTATTTAAAGGATTCATTTACTTTTTCTATTAGCAAGAAGTTTCACATTAAACACAACTTCTCAGAACACACAGCTTAAAGCAGAATGTGGGATTCTGAATATTTCATGCTCAAGTTTGTTTTATCTAGAGAGAAAAGCAATCGGGTTATTCTACGGAGGACTGTGTGTCCCGACTTTTAGCTAGTATCTAGTCGTTAAAAAGAAGATGAATAATTATTTCTAAGAATTATATCTACCTGTATACATATTACACCCAGTCCCTTTAATTATTAATAAGCTCTTCAATTAGAGTGATGGTGGTGGTTAAAAAAAGTCACACTGAGGATTATCCCTGCACAGTATTCCCACACTGCCTGCGTGCAAGAATGTCTTACCCAAAATAATTAATATTTATGTTCAAAATTAAAGGGGTTTTCTGGAATTAAAACCCCGACGGTCAACTCTTAGAATAGGCCACAGTTACTGGTAAGTTGACAACACTGCATACACAATGGAAAGACCATAGCATTTCCCGACACCTTGCAACTGGATCGTTCTATTGATTGTCGCGGATCCCGAGGATTTGAGCCGATTGATCAAACATTGATCAAATGAAAAATCCCCTTCAATTTTACATAAAGAAAAAGTACCGTACATATCCCTTAACAAAGTTCTCACAATTCCCATATAAATTAGAGTCAACAGATAAATAAAACTTATCTGGACTAAATGCATACATATATTATAGAAAGTATAAAATAGTATTTCTATGCCATCGGCAAGTAATAACACCCTGTCCTATATATATATACTGTGTATGTATATATATATATATATATATATACACACTCACATACTGCATACATATATATATATATATATATATATATATATATATATATATATACACACTGTATTTTTAGGATTATAAGATGTACTTTTCCTCCTAAAAATTTGGGAGGAAATTGAGGGGTGCATCTTAAAATCCGAATATAGCTTACCAGGTGGTGATTGAGAGGGGTCACAAGAGGCAAGGGCTCTGTGTGGTGGCCGGCAGAGCTGCTGTGGTCAGCGGCGGCCGGCGCTTCTGCTGTGGTCGGTGGCGGCCGGTGCTTCTCCTGTGGTCGGCGGCGGCCAGCGCAGCTGCTGTATGCGGCGGCGGCCAGCGTGACCGCTGTGGCTGGCGGCGGCTGGTGCTTCTGCTGTGGTCGGCGGACGGCGAGGTACAAGCCATTCTGACGATGTCAGTGGTAAGGACTTCAAATAATGGCAGCTGGAGTCCGCACGCGCGCAGATGGAGCTATTGGCTCAAGAGCTCCTTCTGCGCACGCGCTGCCTCCGGGCACCTTTTGTTTTAAGCACATCTTCACAATACCCTGTGCCTCACCGCACCCTCACAGAACAGAGCCAGCACAGGGCAAGGCAGAGCCAGCACAGGGCACAGCAGAGCCAGCACGGGGCACAGCAGAGCCAGCACGGGACAGAGCAGAGCCAGCACGGAGCAGAGCAGAGCCAGCATGGAGCAGAGCCAGCGCGAAGCAGAGCCTGCAGCACCAGCATAGCGGTAAGACACTACCGGATTATAAAACAGACCCCATATATATGTATATATATATTTTTTTTTTACCTTTTTTTCCTCTGAATTTGGGGTGCGTCTTGTGATCCGGTGCATCTTATTAAACTAAAAATACAGTGTATCTCAAGACAGATCTCTTTGGCAATGTTCACACAGTCTGTTTTTGCTCTGTTTTTTTTCTGCGGGAAAACCTGATCTCTTGCCAGTAAAGAAGCTGCGTTTTTGGTGCCATTCGTCTATAGCACATGTTTAAATAATAGTTTAACCCCTTCACGACCGGACGATTTTTCGCTTTCCGTTTTTTTTTTTCGCCATTCTTTTTCTGAGACGTAACTTTTTTATTTTTCAATCAATATGGTCATGTGAGGGCTCATTTTTTGCGGAATGAGCTGTACGTTTAAATGAAACCATCAATTTACCATATAGTGTACTGGAAAACGGCAAATAAATTCCAAATGCAGAAAAATTGCAAAAAAAGTGCGATAGCACTATTGTTTTTGAGATATTTTATTCACTGTGTTCACTATATGGTAAATGTGTGGGTGTGATGCCTCAGGTCAGTGCGAGTTCGTAGACACCAAACATGTATAGGTTTACTTTAATATAAGGGGTTAAAAAAAAAATCGGAAGTTTGTCCGAAAAAAGTGGCACACGTTTTACGCCATATTCCGTGACTCGTAGTGTTCGCATTTTTCGGGATCTATGGCTCAGTGACGGCTTATTTTTTGCGTCTCGAGCTGACGTTTTTAACGGTACCATTTTTGCGCAGATGCTACGTTTTGATCGCCTCTTATTGCATTTTGCGCAAAACTTGTGGCGACAAAAAAACGTCGTTTTGGCGTTTGGAATTTTTTTTCTGCTACGACGTATACTGATCAGATTAATTGATTTTATATTTTGATAGATCGGGCGTTTCTGAACGCGGCGATACCAAATGTGTGTATATTTTTTATTTTTTTAACCCTTTAATTTTCAATGGGGCGAATGGGGGGTGATTTGAACTTTTAGGTTTTTTTTTTTTTTTTTTTAATTTTTTAAAACTTTTTTTTTTACTTTTTTTTTTTATTTTACTAGTCCCCCTAGGGGGCTATTGCGATCAGCAGTCCGATTGCACTGCACTATCTGCTGATCATAGCTATACAGCTGTAAACAGCAGATACGCTCACTTTCTTTTTCACTGTGCCGCGGGCACAGCGAAAGTGAAAGCAATGCATGTGTAGTACAGGAGTCATCACATGACCCTGTGCTACCATGACAACTACCGGAAGTTACGTGATCGCGTCATGTGACTTCCGGTATCGGGCGGCAAGTAAAAGTATTGACAGCACCATTTAAGGGGTTAAACGGCACGAGCAGATAACGATTCTGCTCGTGCCTAGCAGGCACACATCTCAGCTGTGAAAATCAGCTGAGATGTGCACCGATCGCAGCATGCTGCCGGCGGCAGACCGCGGGCAGTAACGTTATGACCGCTAGGTCGTAATTTTACGGCCTGCGGTCATTAAGGGGTTAATTCACAAAAAAAAGCAACAAAAAGAGCAAAACAAGACAACAAAAAACGCAGCTGTGTTTTTTCACTCTTATTGTTTTCAATGGTGAAAATAAGCAGCAAAAAACGTTGAAACAATTGACATGCTGCTTTCAAAAATCCAGCATTCCCTCTCCCCCCCCAAAGAAAAAAAATCAAAGAAGGTGCAGCATGTCAATTCTTTCAGCATTTTTCCACCCCAGAATGCATGAAAAACGCATTGGAAAAAACGCATAAAAAAACGCACCGAAAACTAGTCAAAAAGGCAGCAAAAACGCACCACAAAAAAGCACCATTTTTTCTGTACAGACATGCAGAAATGGTGCCTAAATTTCTGCAGCCAAATGCTCAACGTGCGCACATAGCCTTAAGGCAATGCTCTGTATACATTATGTACTTGCTAGTTAATAGTCCTGTGCTTGCTGCATCCATTGCATTGAGTTTTGGGCAGGAGTGTAATGACAGGGAAGGCAGGTAGAGACACAAGTGACGATTGGAATGCCATCTCGCATCTTTAACTTGGCAGACTGTAATGACTTCTTGTTGGTTAATTTGTAAGAGAAAAGGTGTGTTGCGCTTACAGATGACCCTTACGCAGTGTGCTCACTATCAATTTTGCCTAATAACACTGCCATAAATAAAGAATGGCATATAAACATCCCCAAAAGCAACTTTTCCCAACGTTTCAGGAGCAATTTGGTGATGAACAATGCTTTTTCTAGTATGAAAGAGACCGTGTCACAGGCAGAAATGATAACTAAAGTGAGCAAAACAATGAAATGTTGGGTCCATGCCAGAAAACTCCCTAGATCTCAATCCTACTGGAAAACTCTGCTGAATCTTCAAAAGCGGGTGGACAAACAACAGAAATTGTGATTAACTCCAAGCACTAATTATACAAGAATGGATGATCAGGCGGCACGCTGGCTCAGTGGTTAGCACTGCAGTCTTGTAGCGTTGGGGTCCTGGGTTCAAATCCAAAGGACACCATCTGCAAGAAGTTTGTATGTTCTCCCCATGTTTGCGTGGGTTTCCTCCGGGTTCTCCAGTTTCCTCCCACACTCCAAAAACGTAGACCTAGACATATAACCTAGATTCTGAGCCCCAATGGGGACAGTGTTGTCATTGTATGTAAAGCGCTGTGGCATTAATAGCGCTAAATAAATGAATAAATATTACATTATTATCAGGCAGGATTTGGCCCAGAAGCCGATATCCAACATGCTAGGGTGAGTTGCTTAAAGAGGTCTACAGGAATATAAAAAATTCTTCCACTGCCCCTCATAAACTATAAAGATGACATGCACAGTGCTGTTCTGTGTGACACTGGATCTGCTCTTTGCTTCTATCCTTTGCCTACTCCATGCTGCTAGTAACAGCCAGCCCCTTTACAATAGATGCTTCCCTGCAGTCTGAGAACAGGGGGTGGGGCCTGCTCCAAGCTGTTAGTGCCAGCCCCCTGACAATAGATGCTTCCCTGCAGTCTGGGAATAGAAGACGTGGCCACATACCCTGCTCTCAAACAGAACAGAAACATCTATTATCAGGGGGATGGCTGTTACCAACAGCATGGAGCACACCCCTTGATGTGTGATCTAACATCCCAAAGGGAAGGGGATGAAGTAAAGAGCACCTCCAACGTCACACTGAATTACAGCTAATGTGAGGATATGGAACAGTACTGTGCATCATATAAGGCTTGAAAAATACGTGGCAACACTGTATATATTGAGCCTCTAGATATACTTGATCTATTTGTCAATAACATTTTAACAACCTATGAAATGCTCGTAATTGTACTTCAGTGACCACAGAAACATCTGACTAAAAGATCTAAAAATACTGAAACAGCAAACTATGTGAAAAGCATAATCTGTGTTCGTCTCAAAACTTTTGGCTATGACTATATAATGGACTGAATTTGTACAACTATAGTTTAAAGTGACCATCTGGTGAAGGGACGCGTCTTTCACAAAATGTGTATAGTAGTAAGAGACACCTGTTCTCTGAACGGCCAGCACTGCTATATGGTCAATCTGGGGCTGCGGTTAGTGCCTCAGAATGTGCATCAGATAGCCTGAGAAGCATGGCAGCCACTTTGTGGCAACAAATAGGGAATCCCAAATGCTGGATCAATGTCAATGGAGTGCACAACAAGCATATTATTGCTACATATGACATATTTTTCCCTGGACTGGAAGGTCGCTTTAATGACACATTCAGTTGCCCACTATTACTACAAAATCATTTTGTAACATTTTTTCCTACAATAATTAAAATGAAAGTATCTAATTTTAACAATTGTTTTCTAAATATTATTAGGCCAGTGAATGAGTTAGGAAGTCTCAGTTAAAATACTGAAATTTGTTTAAGAAACTTATTCTTAAAGGGACTTTCTTATGTTTGTTTTTTCAAAAGTGCACTGCTCTTCTGCCTCCCGCCTTCTTGCTTGTTGTGGAAGTTGCATTCCTAAAGCTTAAGGGGTACTTTACACGCTGCAACATCGCTAGCGATTGCTAGCGATGTCGAGCGCGATAGCTCCCGCCCCTGTTGCTCGTGCGACATTTGGTGCTCGCTGCCGTAGCGAACATTATCGCTACGGCAGCATCACACGCACATACCTGATCAGCGACGTCGGTGTGACCGCCGAACAATCCCTGTACTGTATATTTGTTAGAGTATATTTCATTTTCAGTTTGGACCTGTTCACATTTAACTGTCTGTGTGCGTGCCTCTGGATAAGTGCCTCATAAGTGTCAGAAATATACCAGAAATGAACCAGACATGACCAGAAGGTAAACTTCAGCTCTTTCTAACCAAGTTTTCCACTGACACAACTTACTTGTTAAATCATATACTTACCACACTACCCCCACCATGTTCACCTATGCCCTCACAGTCTTTGCCCCTCTCCTCCTCACTCTCCTTCACTATCCCCACACCCCAGCACCCTCTAAGCAAATATTCATCTCCCCCTCCCTCCTGCCTTCTCATCTGTCCTCATCTGCTGACCTACTCCTGAACCTCAGGTCGCTCCTAATATCGCGCAGACCATGCCGTCCACTCTCCTTCTCCCACCTGCTCTCCCTTTCTCTACTCCTTCTCACTGCTGGTGACATAGCCCCCAAACCTGGCCCCCCGTGGATGGTACACCCCTCTTTATCACCCACCCACCACTCTCCACATAATAGTAACTACCGCAATCTATCCAACATAAAAACTATTCCCCTCTCACCCACTCTGCCGCCCCCTCTCTCAGGAGCGCTCTGGAATGCCCGTTCAGTGTGTAATAAACTGCACATCATTCATGATCTCTTTACCTCTAGCAATCTATCCTTTCTAGGCATCACCGAAACATGGCTGACACCATCCAACTCTGCCTCCCCAGCTGCACTATGCTACGGTGGCCTGCACTTCTCCCACACTCCTCGCCCTGGCAATAGACAAGGTGGAGGAGTGGGCCTCCTTCTTTCTAACAACTACAACTTCACCACAATCCCACCTCTACCCTCCCTCGACCTGCCTTCCTTTGAAGTGCACTCTGTCCGAATCTATTCTCCCTCCAACCTCCAAGTGGCTGTCATATACAGACCCCCGGGCGCCACCACTGCCTTCCTCGACCACTTCTCTGCCTGGCTTCTACACTTTCTCTCTGCTGACATTCCCACCATCATCATGGGTGACTTCAACATCCCCAATGACACTCGCCAACAAGCTGCTTCCAAACTCCTCTCCCTTGCTTCGTCTTTTGGCTTAACTCAGTGGTCCACCTCTGCCACCCACAAAGATGGACACACACTAGACCTTATCTTCACCCGCCTCTGTCCCCTTTCTGACTTCACAACTTCCCCCCTCCCCCTATCTGACCACCATCTTCTGACCTTTTCAGCCCTGTCCTCCTCACCTACCCCCCCTGTCCAGCACCTAGCACATCCCCGCAGAAACCTTGGACACCTCAACATGCACACCCTCGCCGACTCTATCCTCCCACTGTCCTCCATATCGTCCCTCCACGACACAGACAGCGCCACTACTTTCTACAACACCACCCTCACATCAGCTATTGATTCAGTCGCTCCCCTTGTGCATGGCAGAGTGAGACGAATCAATAGACAGCCCTGGCACAACAGCCTCACTAAAAAACTTAGGCAAAGGTCTAGGGCTGCAGAGCGGCGCTGGAAGAAAACGCACTCCCAGGAAGACTTCACCACATTCAAAAATGCAATTCACACATTTCGTTCAGTCCTCACCTCCGCTAAACACGATTACTTCAGAAACCTCATATCCTCTCTAACACACAACCCCAAACAGTTATTCAACACTTTCAACTCCCTCCTTCGCCCACCACTGCCCCCTCCAACCTCCCTCATTTCTGCAGAAGACTTTGCCACCTATTTCCAAGAAAAAATCGACCTAATAAGGCAAGTCTTCTCTGCTCAGCCACCACAACCCCTTCATGTAGCTGACCACTGCCCCTCCCCCATAAACTTCCTCCCCACCATCACCGAAGGAGAGCTTGCACGTCTGCTCTCAAAAGCGCACCTCACCACCTGCGCACTTGACCCCATGCCATCCCACCTCCTTCCCAACCTCACCACCATCCTTATTCCAGCCTTAACCCATCTCTTCAACCTATCTTTAACGACTGGAACCTTCCCCTCTGCCTTTAAACATGCAACAGTCACACCTATCCTAAAGAAACCTTCCCTCGATCCAACCTCTACTACCAGCTACCGCCCCATATCACTACTCCCACTTGCCTCAAAACTCCTGGAACAGCATGTCCATGCTGAACTTTCCTCCCACCTCTCCTCTAACGCTCTCTTTGACAACCTACAGTCCGGCTTCCGTCCACATCACTCCACCGAAACTGCCCTGACTAAAATCACAAATGACTTGCTTACTGCCAAAGCGAACAAGCACTTCTCTATACTCCTACTCCTAGACCTGTCCTCAGCCTTCGATACCGTTGACCACTCCCTCCTATTACAGACCCTCTCTTCCCTTGGTGTCAGAGATCTTGCCCTCTCTTGGATCTCTTCATACCTCTCAAATCGCACTTTTAGTGTCTCCCACTCCCACACAACCTCTTCATCCCACCATCTCTCTGTTGGCGTCCCTCAAGGCTCTGTCCTAGGACCCCTACTTTTCTCTATCTACACATTTGGCCTGGGACAACTCATAAAGTCCCATGGCTTCCAATACCACCTATATGCCGACGACACCCAGATCTACCTCTCTGGCCCAGATGCCACATCTCTGCTGTCCAAAATCCCGAAATGTCTATCTGCTATATCCTCCTTCTTCTCCTCTCGCTTCCTAAAGCTCAATGTGGCCAAAACTGAACTAATCATCTTTCCTCCGTCTCACCTAGACTCTCCACCTGATCTATCTATTACAATAAATAACACCACGCTCTCGCCAGTACCCAAAGTTCGCTGCCTCGGAGTGACCATTGACTCTGCCTTATCCTTCATACCACACATCCAATCCCTCACCACCTCCTGCCGTCTTCAACTCAAAAATATTTCCAGAATCCGCCCTTTCCTCAATTTGCAATCTACTAAAATGCTAGTGCATGCCCTCATAATCTCCCGCCTCGACTACTGTAACATCCTCCTCTGTGGCCTCCCTGCCAACACGCTTGCCCCTCTCCAGTCCATCCTTAACTCTGCTGCCCGACTTATCCACCTCTCTCCTCAATACCACCCCGCTTCTCCTCTCTGCATGTCCCTCCACTGGCTTCCAATCTTCCACCGTATCCAATTCAAACTTCTAACACTGACCTACAAAGCTGTGCATAATCTTTCCCCTCCGTACATCTCCGAACTACTCTCCCACTACACTCCAACACGTCACCTCCGGTCCTCCCAAGATCTCCTCCTCTCCTCCTCTCTCATTCGCTCCTCACACAACCGACTCCAAGACTTCTCCCGAGCATCCCCAGTCTCCTGGAACTCGCTGCCTCAACACGTCAGACTATCCCCTACCCTTGCAAACTTCAAACGGAACCTGAAAACGCACCTGTTCAGAAATGCCTACAATCTACAATGAACTCGCTGCCGCCCGACCACCGTGCGGAGCTGCCGCCCGACCACCGTGCGGAGCTGCCGCCCGACCACCGTGCGGAGCTGCCGCCCGACCACCGTGCGGAGCTGCCGCCCGACCACCGTGCGGAGCTGCCGCCCGACCACCGTGCGGAGCTGCCGCCCGACCACCGTGCGGAGCTGCCGCCTGACCTACACCCCACCTATTGTCTCCTCCCCATAATCCTATAGAATGTAAGCCCGCAAGGGTAGGGCCCTCTTCCCTCTGTACTAGTCTGTCTACTGTAACTTGTATACGTATTTTGTATGTAACCCCCTTCTCATGTACAGCACCATGGAATTAATGGTGCTCTATAAATAAATAATAATAATAATAATAACTGTAAAAAATTGCCATCTGTTTTCTCATTTCAGATTAAAGGTGATGTTTTCTGACTAACCACTCCTTCCCACCAGCTTAAGGCGATTTTTAATTTTATATTAGCAGTTCCTGCCCACCCATATAATTGTAGGGTTTTCAGCCCATATAGAGCCCTTGACGCTGGCTGCTGGGCTCACATAAAACTGGCCTTTTTTATGCACTAAGCGTCTTAATTTTTAAATTACTTCCTTAGCAGTAATGCATCTTCATATTCCTATATTCAATGTTTGCATACCTTAGCATTTCAGAGTGCACCTGACACTTTCTACGTCCCTGTATGAAAACTATGAAGTCGGTATTGCCATTTTAAGCCCTCTTCACATCTTGATCTTTGCTTCCATTTTTCTGTTCTAGTTACATAAAAATGGAAAAGGGAGTGCTAGCCTGGCTTCTCTGCCAGTTATAGCTTCCGGCTTTATGGTTGCGTTAATTAATTAGAAAATGTGGGCTCAATCATACTGTAACTAGAGAAATGTGATAACATATACTACAGTGTGTATAGAATGGTGATCAGAGGCAGAACATTAGCAACAATTCCCTATAGTAAATCCAGCATCATATGTTTTACTATTAGGACATCTGTAATGTCCATATCTTTGTTTAACCAAGAAAGATCCCATTGATGGAATTTCACAGTACTGTATTTTGGTTTTACAACAACCTTTCATTCTGTAACAGCTGACAGCTTAAGGGTACTTTAGACGCTGCGATCTCGCTAGCGAGCGTTCCCGCCCCCGACGGTTGTGCGTCACAGGCAAATAGCTGCCCGTGGCGCACAACATCGCTTACACTCGTCACACGGACTTACCTTCCCTGCGACGTCGCTGTGGCCGGCGAAGCGCCTCCTTTCCAAGGGGGCGGTTTGTGCGGCGTCACAGCGACTTCACACAGCAGCTGTCCAATAGAAGCGGAGGGGCGGAGATGAGCGGGACGAACATCCTGCCCAACTCCTTCCTTCCTCATTGCGGGTGGCCGCAGGTAGGAGGTTGTTCCTCGTTCCTGTGGTGTCACACATAGCGATGTGTGCGGCCTCAGGAACGAGAAATATCCTCACTACTGACTAAACAACGATTTATGGTAAATGAACGATGTCTCACAAACGAACGATTTTTGCCTCTTTTGCGATCGTTTAAGGTCGCTCATAGGTGCCGTGATCGTTTAAGGTCGCCGGATGTGTGTCACAAACACCGTGACCCCGACGATATATTGTTAGTGATGTCGCAGCGTGTAAATGGCCCTTTAGACTTCCTAGAAGACTTGTATGTGCCATGCTGGATCCCTTCCATAGCCGTGCCTTTACCACTGATGAGTTAATGCAGAACTACTTTGTCTAATAGAAAATTATTAGCAGATGCTGCAGTGGAATAATAATTTTGCAAACAGATATGACAAAAACCGTACTGGTGAGGATTGCATTTGAAACCGGTAAAGGAGAAGTTGTACCGTACTTTATAAGAGATTTTTATTTTTTGTAGTGTGTAGGTAAGTAAATTAAACTGGTGAATTGTATTACACAGACTAGACAGATAACCACTGGGAGGAAGATTAAAAGCTGATTTGCATGAAAAAGTAGCAGTGTGTTTCAATGCACCACTCGCCTCACGCTAGGGGAAGGGACTACACATTCCTTTTTTGTTTTTCAAATTTGTTATGCCGTAGACAAAGATTTTACTTTTAAATCAACAAATTGCGATGTAAATATACAAATGTCAGTGATCATAATCACATTGTTATTTACATTACATTCTATAAAGATTATTCATGCACAGCATTATTCACGCATGCCTGTTCATGAATTAGGACAAGCAGAGAAGTAGCGTTCACCTCTGTGTGCGATTCGCCACTAATCTTACTCCAGCCAGGTATTGAAGAAAGACTTGTTGAGGAAAGAAATACCGCCACAACCTTGTCCCGACCCAGCTCTGTCTACTTTGTCAAAGATGGGCGAACATGCCGTGAGAACACTAAAAGTCGCTAAATTTTAGCACTAGCTTGAGTTGCGCGAAAACTTTAAGAATTTTCAACACTTTTTATGCCAGAATTCTGGGGTAAAAGCTTTAATGAATCGGTCTTTTTGTACTGTACTAGGTAAGTGCAACACAGATTTATTAATTGCATAAAGAGAACCTGTTAACAGGTCAAATAATGCCAGGTTAAGCTTTTATTTTATACTTATCACGTCCTCACGAGAGTCCGCTCCTGCGACTTCTGCTTCAGTCACCAGGCGCCGCCGTATTCCAGCCATGGACTGTGTTGGTGATAGAAGAGGAGTCGGTGCCAGTGGCTCTGGTAGACACAGGTTCCGCTCATCCATTATGCTGGGTTTTCCTGGAACCTGTAGTAGCACTGACTGACTGTAGGTTGCGCAAGTGTCTTCCAGCTGAAGTTACCACCATTCAGCTACAGCCAATGGGAAGACCCCACACCCTTGTAATTCCCCTCCTGTGTGCTGGTCACTGACAGAGACAGTTTTGTATTCCTGCTAGTGTCTGTTTCCTGTTCTGACTATTGATCCCAGTTTTTTACCTCTGCCTGCTCATTGATTACTCTCCTGCATGCCATTTTTGTACCTCGCTGCCATCTCCGGTTTTTACCTCTGCCTGATTTTCTGACTATGCTCCTGCCTGTCAATTGTGTCCCTTTATTGTGCCTCCTGGTTTGGACCCTGCCTCCTGGATTGCAGCCTTCCATAGGCAGTAATCTCCTGGACCTTGTGTAAGTCCAAATCCCTGTACAGGGGTTAAAGGGTTTCAGGGTTCTTGAGATCCTGCCGACTTGGTGGCTAGCCTCTAGTCTATCCATGACAGTCATCCTGAGTCAGTGGTCAAGGGCCGATATTACAGCACTTCCCTGAATATTCCGTTTGCTTTTTTATTTTAAATCCAAGATATTGTCCTCTGTGGTTAGTGCTCATTTTTATGAACATTACTATGGAGGCATTGCTTACATACAATACTACAGAGCAGCCTAAAGACACATTCGCAGAAAATTTTGTGAGCTTTGTAAAAACCATGAAAATTGGCAAGCGATAAATAGACCCATATTTGGGGAACTGTACGGCTATGTTCAGACGTTGCCTTTTGCAGGCAAAACATGCTTTCTAGGCAATAAAGAGCCCATTTGAAAGGCAGATTTTGTTGCAATTTTGCTGACTTTCTTTGGTGCGTTTTTTTGATGCATTTTTTAGTGCGGATTATACAGTCATGGCCAAAAGTGTTGGCACCCTTGAAATTGTTCCAGAAAATGAAGTATTTCTCCCAGAAAATGATTACAATTACACACGTCTTGTCATACACATGTTTAATTCCTTTGTGTGTACTAAAACAAAACAAGACAAAAAACATAGGAAAAAAGGCAAACTGGACATAATTTCACACAAAACCCCTACATTAGGTCAAACAAAATTGTTGGCACCTTTACAAAATTGTGGGAAAACAACTTTGTTTCAAGCATGTGATGCTCATTCACACGCCTCCTACTCTACTAATCTTTCTGTATATCTTTTTAAAACCCTAAACCTGGTTACACTTATACCTATCTTAGGATACACTTAGAAGTTAGATCCGCCGCAGAATCTGTCCACGCGTATACATTATACAAGTCTCTAATTGTAGAGACATCTGTATTAGACCCCTATAGGAAGCGCGGTAACTCCCATATACTTCTTACGCTTTTTCAAATTCACCTCTAGCAAGTAACAGATGTGGGCAATATAAAAATCACATTTGAAACCAGACAAAAAAGGGAGACATTCACTCAATCTTTGCTTAGTGAGTCTGTTTGTGCCACACTAAGCATAGAGAGCAGCAAGAGAAGAGAACTGAGGACGTGCCAACCAAAATTGTTGAAAAATTTCAACAATCTCAAGGTTACAAATCCATCTCCAGAGATCTTAATGTTCCTTTATCCACAAGTGCTCAACATAATCAATAAGTTTACAATCCATGGCACTGTAGCTAATTTTCCTGGACATGGACAGGAGATAAAAATGGATGAAAGGTTGCAGCGTAGGATAGTCTGGATGGATGATAAGAAGCCCCCAATCAACTTCCAAAGAAATTTGAGCTGTCCCGCAGGTTCAGGGTGCATCAGTGTCAGCTTGAACTATTCGCCAACATTTGAATGAAATGAAATGCTATGGCAGGAGACCCAGGAGGACCCCATTACTGACACAAAGACATAAAAAAACTAGACTGCATTTTGCCAAAATGTATGCGAGTAAGCTAAAATCTTTCTGAGAAAGCGTCTTGTGAACAGATGAGACCAATGTAAAGCACATCATTCTACTGTTTACCAAAAATTAAATAAGGTCTACATATAAAAAAACACTATTACCTATAATCAAATATGGTGAAAATTCAAAAATATTTTTGGGATTGGTTTTCTGCCTCTGGCCCTGGGTGTCTTGACTGTGTGCAAGACATCATTATAGGGAACTAGTCACCAGACTTGTCCCTTATAAGCTGCGGCCACCAGCAGTAAGTTCTTATATTCTAGAATGCTGTATATAAGTGCCCAGGCCACTCTATATAACGTAAAATACAGCATTTATTATACTGACCTGCAGGGCAGTCGGGTCTGATGGGCGTCGCTGGTCTTGGTCCAGCGCCTACTATCTTGCTTGCATCGCTGTCCACCTTCCTAGCTCCATGTAGATGATGTGTCTTACGTCATCCACACAGAGGTCTCTTTTGTGCTCCTGCAAATGCGTACTTTTCCCTGCCCTGCTGAGCAAAGTACTGTAATACGCAGGCGTGGGGAAAAGTCAAAGACCACCCGCACATGCACACTAAAATACTTTGATCTGTGTTACGAACCGGCGCCGCCATAGCCGCAAGCAGCCTGCTGTGGTTCCTGTTGAGCCCAGGCGCCGGCTGCCGTTCTTGGCCGTGCCTCGGGTCGTCCAGTTGGCTGCTCCTTCCACCACGTCTAAGTGCGGAGAGGCGGCTAGTGCGCATGCGCGCGCCGATTTACCCCCACCAGAGTCTAAGCCTGGTGTTTTGCCTACTGAGCATGCTCAGCCTGATTGTGTCATTTCTGAGACTAAGTCCTCAGTTCAGGCTACTGAGCATGCTCCCACAATTAATCCTAACAGCCTCTTTGCACAGGTACTTGGACTTCGTGCTGTGTCTAAGTTCTGGGATGTGCCTACTGAGCATGCTCAGGCAGATAGTCTGATTTCTGAGTCTGTTGTTCAGGCTACTGAGCATACTCAGGCACTTAGTGCATCAGAGGCTAGGTTCGGTAAGGATCTCACTGAGCATGTCCGTGAGGTGGCAGGTCCTGATAGAGCAGAGGGTGTCAGGTTTCCTGATGACGTGGCCACTCCGGACTGGCTCGCAGAGGCCCGCCCTTATGATCTGGCACCTCACCATTGGTCGCCATATGATGACTGGTGAAGTGTTTGGGGCGTGGCTGCCATGAGGTCATCATTGACGTGGCGGTTCCGGATAGGCCGCTGGTGACGTCGCTGATGACATGGCACTCTGCTATTGGACCTTGGTGGTTCCACCCTGGGTTTGGGGTGGATCTAGGTTATAAAAGGGGCTGGAGACAACATGGAGGTGCGCATTCTTCACTCATATTCACTTAGAATTCATGGTGGCATAAGCCTTGTTGGAAGCGTTAGGTAGGGCTAGGTGAACAGTGCCTGTCACGCCAAGATTCGTGGCTTAGCACATGAGGGTCAGGTACCGTGCTTCCTTGCTACCGTTCCTGTTGTGCTATAGCAGTCCAGTGGTGTTAACTGGGCTGCGGCTGCTGCGTCACCTGTCCAGTTGTGCCTCCTACGCACACGGACAGCATACCTGCTGCGTCACCTGTCCGAGTGCCCTGTACGCACACTGACAACGCACCTGTTGCGCCACCTATCCAGTTGTGCCTCTTACGCGCACGGACAGCATACCCCAGGACCCCTGTGAAGTTAACAGGGTGTTCCAGGATTGGGTGTGTGAACCTATTATTCTCCTTGGCTTCCCAGTCAACGCTACTGGTGTGATCCCTTGGCCTGATGTGTCCTCTACACACGTGGCCATTCGCGTAGTTACCAGAAACGCTAATCGAAGGACCGCTCGGCCTGTCGTGTCTGACACATGTGGCCAACAGGGCGCTGTTGCAGCGGTCTTCTCGGTCAACGCTACCTGGTCACCATCTGGCCTGACGTGTTCCCTGCACACGTGGTCGGGGTTGCGCCAATTCCACCGAAACGCTAACTGGGTTGTCGTCCGGTCTGACGTGTCTCTACACAAGTGACCAGTTCCCTGGGTTATCTCAGAGCCATCCAGCTCTATAGTCTCCGCCTAACCCACAGGGTGCCAGCACCTCCATTACCATCTGGAGCACGGTGGGCCTCGACTGGCGATTGGGATATATACCCCCTGGTCCTAATCTGCCGATCCCCCCATAACAATCTGCCGACAGCAGGGCAAAGAGAAGTGCGTGGGCATAGGAACACAACAGAGGCATCTGTGTGGATGATGTAGGATGCGTCATCCACACAGAGCTGGGAGTGGGGACAGGAATGGCATTAGGAGAGGAAGCTCTGGACCGAGACTAGCGACACCCATCGGACCCGACCGCCTTGCAGATTATTATAGTAAAAGATGTTTTTTATGTTATACAGAGCAGCCTGGGCACTTATATACAGCATTCTAGAATACATTCTATAAGAGCTTGCTGGTGGTGGCTGCAGCTAATAAGGGACAAATCTGGTGACAGGTTCCCTTTAAATCTGAAGATTACCAAAGGATTTTGGATCGTAATTTAGTGCCCAGTGTCAGAAAGCTATGTTTGCATTGTTGCTCATGAGTCTTCCAGCAGGACAATGACCCCAAACAAGAATCCCCCAGAAATGGATGTAAAAAAAGTGCTAAGGAATTCTGTAGTGACAGCAATGAGTCAAGATCTAAATCCCATTGAACATCTGTGGAGAGATCTTAAAATTGCTGTTGAGAGAAGGCGCCTTCAAATATGAGACCTGAAGCAGTTTGCAAAATAAAAGTGGTCCAAAATTCCAGATGAGAGGTGTAAGAAGCTTGTTGATGGTTATAGGAAGTGATTGACTGCAGTTATTTATTCCAAAGGTTGTGCAACCAAACATTAAGTGGAGGGTTCCAACAATTTTGTAAGGTCCATTTTGGGAGTTTTGTGTGAAATTATGTCCAATTTGCTTTTTTACTACTTTGCTTTGTGGTGTTCCAGTACACACAAAAGAAATAAAATATGTGGAATTGCAAAAAACATTATGGGACAAATACTGGTCTTCAAAAAGTATGATACCAAAGTCAATGGAGATCTCTTTGGTTAACTATATTTGACTGATAGAACTAAACGTTCATGTGGTAGAAGGAACCTGACAGCTGATATTTGCTGCCAGATCCATGGGCAGCATGTTTCAGGCAGTGGTTGTACGGTTTTAGGATGGTATGTCTGATTCTAAAACTCTTTGGCGTTTCAGGCGTACATATACCTTATTAGCCAGCAGGGACTCAAGATGCACTGCTGGCTACACGGGTCCTCTGTGCATTTCTCTGCCTGCTTCCAGTGACTGAAAGGTCTGTCCATGCCTGCGTGTACAGGGAGAGACCTGCCAGTCCAGGGCAGTGGGCAGGGAGAAGGCATCGGAGACCCACTAGATCAACTAGTCTGCTGTGCAACTTGTTCCTCAGCGGCTATTAAAGTATATTGTTTTCCAATTGTATATTGTATTGTATTGTATTGTATTGTATTGTATATTGTTTACCACAGCATTTCAGAGTCAAAGAGACCTTCCTGAAATTGTACAGCCAAGTGTATAAAACATGCTGGCCATAGATTGGACATCATATATCAGTTGTCACGTTCCCTTTAATAAGGTTATAGTGATATTTGTCATCCATTATAACCTCTTATTACTTGCAATATCCATGTATGCTCAGATGGTACACGTTTAGAACTATACAAAAGTTTACTGCTATAGCAAGTAATTTTTATATCTGATCTTATGTAAGATTGATCAGTTAAGATTTATTATACAAATGTAAACTCCAGACCGCACCTGAATCATTCGAAAAGGCTCCACTAAACTAATAGACAAAGTGAGGACTTCAAATTGTTTGACAGAAATAAAAGCATAAAAACAGTACAGGCATTCTCGGGGCTACGATATAGATAAAATCTATAGGTTTGTTCTTATGTCGAATTTGTACATCACTTGAAACAGGTACAGGGCTGGCAAACAGTAAAACAAATACAAAAAATACAATCTTCACATCATTGCTCAGTTCTCTGGCTGTTAATTGCTGATTATCCTCTGTCCAGTCCTCTTTTTTTCCACTGTCGCATGCCACATCTCTGGCCTCTCAACTATAGGCCAGGACTTCTGGCCACGTTCAAGCCTCGGAGGTTACTGCGAGACATAAGGTCTTGGTGGAAGTCTTAAGGCTGCTTTACACGCTACGATTTATCTGACGATATGTCGTCGGGGTCACGGATTCCGTGACGCACTTCCGTCATCGTTAGCAACGTCGTTGCGTGTGACACCTACGTGCGACTCCGAACGATTGCAAATAGGGTGAAAATCGTTGATCGTTGACACGTCCGTTCAGTTTCAAAATATTGTTCATTGTTCATCATTTGGAACGCAGCATGCATATTGCTACGTTTGACACCCTGCCAACGACAAACAACATCCACACGACCGCATTGGTCAAACAATATATCGCTGAACGATGTAGCGTCGTTTGTGAGATGTGTACATGTGACCGCTACAAAACAACCTATGAGCAATCTCGGCAAATCGTAACAACGATCTGGGCGTGTCACATCGCTAACGAGATCGCTAGCGATATCGTTGTGTGTAAAGCAGTCTTTAACGTCAAAACTTTGCAACCTTAGAACAAACAATTGCCTGGACTGTCCCATAGTGAAAATTCAGTGCACGACAGTGGAAAGAAAAAGAGTGGATGGGCGAGAGCAGTGGGGTGGCTGGAGATGTGAGTGATGGGGTGACTATTGAGATTTGTACTTAAGAACATAAAATGTAAAACCAACAAACTAATAAAGCTGTATATTGGTAACTCGCCTGTAATCTGCAAATGTATCCCATCTATATGTGGCAAGACAAGGATACTAGTGTCTACACGACACTGATAAAAAACCTGTACAAACCGCTCCTTCAACATCAAATGGACAGCTGTGATGTTGGATATATAAGATTCAGCCAGCAACAATTTGCTTGCAATGGCCTCATCAATACATCGTTACAGACATTCTTAAAGGTCACACAAGTTATCAATGTAATGACTGAGCTGCATACAACTGCCCTTCTATAACCAAACACTGAAGTATAGGAAACTGCTTACAAGGAGACATTTAAGGTCAAATGAAGATGAACGGAAATTGTCAGCCAGTAATAAGAGTTATTTACCTGTCAGCTGACACTGACTGATCTTGTGTTCTGTGATATCACTCAGCGACTCAAACACCTGAAGGCAACTGTCACAGCTGTGAGCGGCGTCTTCCTCTAGTTCTTCCCCCTCCTCCTGCCTTTTCTTGCAATCTGTCGCTTCACCATCTTCAGATTTATCGTCTAGTTTACAGTTGGGATCTGAAAAACAAGAAAGGTTGGACCTATGAAAACAATACAAGCAGCTCAAGAACAATGGCTATATAAAAATATATATCTGCTAAAATCAGGCATAAAAATAAAACTGAAACTGATATGAAAAACAAGTCATGCAAATCTGTACATTAGCTCTTCTCCAGATGGTAGGAAACTGTCTTTAGAGTGCCACCTTTTGCAATAAGCCATACATCATGACTAAGGATGTTAGGCAAACTAGAGGCTTTCCCAAAAAGCAGAGAGTTTGCCCCTCATCAGTAGAGAGCAGGACACTGGTTGGGTAGGAGAGAGCCTTTCATGTAGGACTTCGGAAGTGTTGCAATGGTAATTTGCACAAACATTTGCACAGAGAGCATTGCCTGGCTTCTAAGACCCCCTATGCTAGCTTGCGTTCCACACAAAATATAAACATTACCCTTAAACTGACATCACATAGATGTGCTAGTCAATGTAGTAGGAAAATCCACCCTCCGGATATATGGGCATGCAGGTCTTTGAGATGTAAATCCATCAACTATATGTTCTATGTTGCTGCATTCCTGAGAGATCAGTGTTATAATCCATATGCAAATGAGGCATTAAGTGCTATGTGGGTAGCAGAGCACTTCCCTGGCCTCGGTCAACCTTAAGAAAAATGAAGGTGGTGGGTGGAAAAACAGCCACAACAGTAGCAACAGATAAAAGATATCAAGGTGTTGATGGATGATTTACATCTAAAAGACTTGCAACTTCACATATGTTGGGGGGGGTTCAATCTTACTGACAGATTCCTTTCAATGTCGTTTAGCACAACTCATAATCATGAGGGTAAACTGAAATATTATAGTTTGAAGAGTGTTCATAGTGTGCTTGTGGCTTATGCAACTTTTTAACCCTATATGTGACTTTTTAGGATTCCATGTGTTCATTTATCACTTAAATACAGATATTTAGCAAAGACAATGATTTCTGATAGTCGCCAGTAAGATGTTAGGGCAGTATTGGCAAAAAAATACTTGACAAAACAAATGTAAAAATGCAAGTATGAGTGTACCACATATTAATTATAACACACTGCAACCATTTCCATCATAGCAAATTAAAATAAAACTATCTGACCTGGCAAAAAATTGCTACATTCATGGCTAGGGGATATTTCCATATTGGACATCACTCCATTTCCTCAAGCACAAGACAAGGCCCATTACTCAAGAGGTATAGGTAACAGAGGCGGAATCCACAGCGATCAATAGACCACTCCGACGTCACTGAGTCACGTACATGTTCTGTTTTTTCATGGAGGGGAACACATACCCATTATAGTCTATGGGGATGTTCCCATGTCTGTGTTTTATGGTGAACCAAGTGAACCAACTGGGGCCTGACCAGCCGGAACATGACAAAGTCTGTGCCTCACCATTCATTGTCTATGACAATATTCTCTCATGGCCTTAATTTTTATTAAAATGTGTTTCCTATACTCAGTTGAGCATTGACATAAACAGAAGACGGGTCAGTTATCTTGTTCACCAGAAATTGCTGCAGCCAGAGAAAGGCCTGTGCACCATATAATCACTGCTGTCAAAACTGGCTCCCCAGTTGCGCCTCACTAACAACTGGGGAAACCTTACCCGTGATGCCCGTCTCTCAGTATGAAAAGCACTGGTCTAGGTAATGTCCTCTGAGGCAAACGCAGAGGCAGCAGACATCTCTGCTGTTTGGGAATCTAGCTGATTTTTCCTCTTATTTACACAGATTCACTGCCGTGCTCCCATCAGCTGTAGGGTTTTTATTTTCTGTATAACTAACAATAATTCCATCAGTGAAATGAAAAAAGAAAACGACAAATGGGAAGCAAAGTACTTTACAAAGTTTAATATCTTCAGGGTCCAGGAAAGTTTGTGCCAATTTTTAGAAATATGATTTGTATACATTTGTCCTCAATCTATAACGTGATTAATTCCTGAAGAAAATTACATGCAAGGTAATAAGATAATGTATATGATGGTAAAGCAGGCAGTGACCTGCTATAGAGGTGATAATGGACCATTGTGCTAAAAGAAATCATGCGTATGTATAAGGTGAACAGCTGTATATACAGATGTAGTCTTCCCGGGACGTACTGATTCCATAGGAGAATATCTCTGCACTGAAGCACACAGAACTTTATGGATACATACAGGTGCATCTCAATAAATTAGAATATCATCAAAAAGTTAATTTATTTCAGTAATTCAATACAAAAAGGGAAACACATATATTATATAGAGTCATTACACACAGAGTGATCTATGTAAAGTGTTTATTCCTGTTAATGACTTTTGGATTTTCATTGGCTGTAAGCCATAATCATCAACATTATCTCAGAAAATTAGAATATTATATAAGACCAACTGAAAAAATGATTTTAAAATCAGAAATGTTGGCGTCTACTGAAAAGTCTGTACAGTAAATGCACTCAATACTTGGTCTGGGCTCCTTTTGCATGAATTATTGTATCAATGCGGCGTGGCATGGAGGCGATCAGCCTGTAGCACAGCTGAGGTGTTATGGAAGCCGAGGTTGCTTTGATAGCAGCCTTCAGCTCATCTGCATTGTTAGGTCTTGTGTCTCTCATCTTCCTCTTCACAATACCCCATAGATCCTCTGTGGGGTTTAGGTCAAGCAAGTTTACTGGCCAATCAAGCACAATGATACTGTGGTTATTAAATCAAGTATTGGTACTTTTGGCAGTGTGGACAGGTGCCAAATCGCACTGGAAAATGAAATTTCCATCTCCAAAAAGCCTGTCGGCAGAGGGAGGCATGAAGTACTCTAAAATTTCCTGGTAAACAGCTGTGCTGACTTTGGTCTTGATAAAACACAGTGGACCTACACCAGCAGATGACATGGCTCCCCAAACCATCACTGATTGTGGAAACGTCACACGAGACCTCAAGCAGCTTGGATTGTGGCCTCTCCACTCTTCCTCCAAAGGAAATGCAACATTTACTTTCATCTGAAAACACCTTGGACTACTGAGCAACAGTCCATTTCTTTTTCTCCTTGTCCCAGGTAAGATGCTTCTGGCGGTCTAATGGTCATGAGTGCCCTGACACAAGGAATGGGACACTTGTAGCCCATGTCCTGGATACGACTGTATGTGGTGGCTCTTGCAGCACTGACTCCAGCAGCAGCAGTTCACTCCTTGGGAATCTCCTCCAAATTTTTGAATGCCCTTTTCGAAACAATCCTATCAAGGCTGTATTTATTCCAGCTGCTTGTGCACTTTTTTCTACTATACTTTTTCCTTCCAATCAACTTTCCATTAACATGCTTGGATACAGCACTCTGTGAACAGCCAGCTTCTTTAGCAATGGCCTTTTGTTGCTTACCCTCCTTGTGGAGTGTGTCAATGACTGCCTTCTGAACATTTGTCAAATCAGCAGTCTTCTCCATGATTGTGTAGCCTACTGAACTAGACGAAGGGACCATTTTAAATACTTAGGAAGCCCTTGCAGGTTTTTTGTAGTAATTATTCAAATTTTCTGGCTTTTCATTGGCTGTAAGTCATAATCAACAACATTAACAGAAATAAACACTTGAAATAGATCCCTCTGTTTGTAGTGACTGTATACAATATACTGTATGTGTTTCCATTTTTGTATTGAATTACTGAAATAAACTAACTTGTTGATGATATTCTAATTTATTGAGATGCACTTGTACTACGGAGCCATACAACCTCTATATGCTGACATAGGAACTCGGTGCATTGTCCTCTGCATTGTGAAATGAACCCTAATGAAGTCCAAGTCAGCGAATTTACACATTGACTAGATGATCTTTAGTATACTGTCATATTATTTGTGCCAACGCATTAAAGGCAAAAAAAGTAATCTGCTAGAGCAGTGCTCCTCAATCTTTCTGACCCTGAGATCCACATTCAGCTCTGAAGGAGAGTCGCAAGCCATGTTTAGCTGCCGCCCCTCATAGTGGGGACACCCAGAGCCCCCATTACCAGTATAATGGCAGCCAAAGCCTTTCTACAGAAATCACCATACAGAGGCAGTAAGTATACCAACATCGAGTGGTTCCTACCTCCATTCAAATCTGGTTTTCAGTGTGGGACTACTCACAAATGTCACAATATGGAGACCTGCTCCTCACAACTGTTTGCAAGATCTGGTGCAAATGCACTTAGCTGGTACAGCCATGAGGCACACATCATGGGCCCGTGAGCCACATGTGGTTCCCGAGCCACAGGCTGCGGACCCCTGCTGTATAGGATACCTTACTAATCGTTGGGCGTTTAAAAGTTGGGATCCCCAGGGATCCCTAGATCAAGGCTCTGGAATCCCAAGAAAAGAGTTCTGTAGCCAAGATTGGCATGGTATGGAGATGCGCATGTTTGGCCATCTCTCCATTCATTGTTAATAGGACAGTATGGCTTTATCCAGCAATCATATAGGCAATGCATTTCTCAGGAGGTTGCGCATGCACACCTTCGCACCATCTAGAGTTTCAATCTCAGGATTGCAGGCGAGATCATCAAGTTATTTCCTATCCTATGGATGGGGATAACTTATTTGGGGCAAGGGGGGGGGGTAATAACCCTTTACAAGTGTTATAACCAAAAGGAAATTATATTTTTATAATGAGCCATAAAATTCATGATTACTCTTCTCAAAAAAATTTGAATTGTACTTTAAATGAAGGAACTTAGAAGTGTTGTCTTAAAACGAGTTAAACTAGACCTGGATCTAAGCTCAAAACTCCCTATATATTTAAACATAGCTAAGTGAAAGACACTTGTGCAGGGGGCAGTTGTGCAGATTTTATCGAAGTGCCATATTTTTATAAGTACCCTGCAGTTATTCATGGCAGTTATACAGGGCACTAGACAGGCAAGTCATGCAAGACAACCAAACAAACTTGTTCCCAGTTCATTTATGATGCAAAATGTTATCACTATAGGTATTTGTATGATGTATGTGCTAGATGCTTCAATCCCTCATATCTACCACCCTTTCACACACTCTGTGCACTCCATCTATAGCAGTCTCTTTCTCCTCACTCTCCAATGACCGGCTCTTATGCCCTTTTCACAATTTTAAACCCAACAGATCCATTCACTTCCACCATACAACACAAGAGACACTCTCACAAATCACTAAACCAACTGCTCACTCTCTCTATTCTCCTTCCCTTAGTCACAGAAGATATCTCCCCTAATCCAGGATTTTAACTCCTTCCCTGCTACATTCAGAAACCCCGCAAAACCCATGAATAGTCTTTGCATGCGTTTTGTCTATTTTAATTGTGCCCTCTGGACCATGACCTTTTCCTATTAAATTCCATGAACCTTCTGGCTCTTATTGAGACCAGTATACAGCAGTTGACAGCACCGGCACCCCTGCTCTTTTGTATGGTGGCCTACAATTTTCACATACAGCTAGACCTGAGAACAGACCAAGTGGAGGTGTTGGATTGCTGCTTTCAACAAATTGTGCTTTTCAGGGTATCCCTGTATTCTCACTTATCTTATCTTCTTTTGAGGTCCACACTGACAGACTTTACCGGCTTTTCTTCTTTGCAATGGCAGTTGTGTATTGCTCTACAGGCCCTGTCGTCAGTTTCTTGAAAACACATTTTCTAGCCTGTGACATTCCCACTCTCATCATGGGGGACTTTAACATCCTTATTGAAGATCCCTTCCCCCATCTGCCGCTCATATTTTATCTGTAACCTCGTCTACTGGCCTTGGCAGCCTAATAAGTCTACTACACATGAAGACGGGAAGATGGGAATACGCTAGGCCTGATCTTCTCCCGGCCCTGCTCAGTGCATGATCTAACTAACTCCCCTCTCCCACTTGCTGACCACAACTTTCTTTCCTTCTCTGTCAAGAACTGGCAACCCATTCAGGATACCCCCCACATTCCACATTTATAGGACTATATGTGCCATTAATATCCCTCTCATGTCCTGACACTGGTAGGAAACACTATAATGAAACACTGCAAAATGCCATGGATGAAGCTGCACCTCCTACGCACAGAACAACTTGGCACAGACGGCAGCAGCCCTGGCACAAGCTACAAACACGTTTTCTCCAGCGGTGCCCCAGGTGCGCTGAACGTCTGTGGAGAAAATCCAATCTGGACGAATATTTCATCCATTGTAAGCTTATCCTTAAAACATACAACCCTGCCCTTCACCTCTCCAAACAAGCTTACTTCAACACCCTCATCACCTCTCTACCCAAAAATCCTAAGGGGTGCTTCACACACAGCGAGCTCGCTGCCGAGATCGCTGCTGAGTCACGCTTTTTGTGACGCAGCAGTGACATCATTAGCGATCTCGCTGTGTGTGACACTGAGCAGCGATCTGGCCCCTGCTGCGAGATCGCTGCTCGTTACACACAGCCCTGGTTCGTTTTCTTCAAAGCCGCTCTCCTGCTGTGACACACAGATCGCTGTGTGTGACAGCAAGAGAGCGACAAATGAAGCGAGCAGGGAGCAGGAGCCGGCGTCTGACAGCTGAGGTAAGCTGTATCCAAGATAAACATCGGGTAACCAAGGTGGTTACCCGATATTTACCTTAGTTACCAGCCTCCGCAGCTCTCACGCTGCCTGCTGCCGGCTCTGGCTCTCTGCACATGTAGCTGCTGTACACATCGGGTTAATTAACCTGATGTGTACAGCAGCTAGGAGAGCAAGGAGCCAGCGCTCAGTGTGCGCGGCTCCCTGCTCTCTGCACATGTAGCTGCATTACACATCGGGTTAATTAACCCGATGTGTACTGTAGCTGGGAGAGCAAGGAGCCAGCGCTTAGTGTGCGCGGCTCCCTGCTCCCTGCTCACACTGGTAACTAATGTAAACATCGGGTAACCATACCCGATGTTTACCTTAGTTACCAGTCTCCGCAGCTTCCAGACGGCGGCTCCGTGCAAGCGCAGCGTCGCTTGCACGTCGCTGCTGGCTTGGGGCTGTTCACTGGTCGCTGGTGAGATCTGCCTGTTTGACAGCTCACCAGCGACCATGTAGCGATGCAGCAGCGATCCTGACCAGGTCAGATCGCTGGTCGGATCGCTGCTGCATCGCTAAGTGTGAAGGTACCCTAAAGGACTCTTTTACACTTCTCATTTCCTCTTCGACCCAAGAGCCCAGGCCCCAACCATCAATCTTAGCGAGGATAATCAGACCAATTATTTTAAAGAACAAATTAACCATTTCTGACAGGAAATTTTCTCCTAGCCTCCTGGCTTAGTGATCAGACCCAAAGAGTGGAAATAAATGGCTGGACATCGAGTTGGAAGAATATCTCAAATGGGGTACCTCAGGGCTCTGCCTAGGCCCTGTGGTGTTCAACATCTTTATGAATGATTTAGATGAAGGACTTGAGGATAAACAGATTACATTTGCTGATGACACAAACCTAGGAGGGATAGCTAACTCTAGAGAAGAGTGAAAGATCTAAACAAACTGGAATAGTGGTCAGCAACTAACACAATGGTTTTTAACAGGGAGAAATGCACAGTCATACCCCTTGGGCAAGAAAAGTGAAAAAAGCATATATAGAATGAGAGAATTAGGTCTAAGCAACAGCACATGTGAAAAAGACTTGACTATACGAATAGATCACAGACTGAACATGAGTCAACAGTGTGATGCAGCAGCAAAAAAGCAAACACATTTCTGGGATGTATTAACAGAAGCATACAGTCAATATTACGATAAGTAATTATTGCCCTCTATTCTTCTTTGTTCATACCTTACCTGGAATACTGTGTCCAGTTCTGGGCACCACATTTTAAAAGAAGACATCAACAAATTGGGGCATGTTCAGAGAAGAGTGACAGGTCTGCAAACCATGACCTATGAGGAGCGATTACAGGATTTGGGAATGTTTAACTTGCAAAAAAGAAGACGGAGAGGAGACTTACTAGCTGTCTACAAATATCTCAAGGGCTGTCATACTGTAGAGAAACAGCCCTATTCTCCTTTGCACAAAGAAAGACTAGAAGCGATGGAATGAAACTGAATAGCAGGAGACACAGATTAGATATAAGAAAAACATTTTGACAGTGAGGGTGATCAATGCGTGGAACATTCTCCTACAAGAGATAGTGAGTTCCCCTTCAATAGAAGTCTTCAAAAAGAGTGGTCAGTCATCTCTGTGGGATCATTTAGTGAATAGTGTTGAGCGGACCCGCACTTGAAAAATCCAGAACCGCACGGTTTCAGCGTTAGATCCGGGTCCAACCAGGACGCGGGATTCCGGGTGCACGATCCGGATTCGGTTTCTTTTTTTGTTTTTTTTTTATTTATTTATTTCTTTTCTCTCTCTCTCTCTCTCTCTCGCTCGGTCTCTCTCTCCCCGGATTCCGCTCCTCATTGACATATATCGGCCCGGATCGGATCTTGGACTTCCTTGTCAACCCGCCACTGATCCGCCGGACCCGGATTATTAGCAATCCGCTCAACTCTATTAGTGAATCCTCCTTTGAGCAGGGGGTGGGACTACATGACCAAAGAGATCACTTCCAATTCTATCATTCTATGATTCTATCCTAATATCACAAATTATCTTACCCCGGAACTTCATCTAGCTCATTTTCTGCTTTTCAACCAGACACAGAAGAAGTTACCAGGCTCCTTGCATCCTCTCATCTACTACCTGCCCCAGTCACCCTATTCCCTAACATTTCCATTTCATCTAATGTCTTTCCTTCCTCTTTTGAACATGCCAGCATGCACCCATTATTTAAAAAAAAAAAAAAAAAAAAATCAGTCAACAAAATCTGTGCTGCTAACTACAGACCTGTCTCTAGTCTCCACTTCATCTTTAATCTTCTGGAACCCTTGTTCCAGTCCAGTCTAATCCACTATATTTCAGATAACTCTCTTCTTGACCCTTTACAATCCAGTTTCCTCTCCTTACACTCTGCGGAAACTTCTCTTACTACAGTATCTAATGATCCACTAACAGCTAAATCTATTGGCCACTACCCCCTGCTGATTCTTCTGGATCTCTCTGTATGGATACTGTGGAGCACCAGCTACTCCTCACTACGCTCTGTTCTATTGGGCTCAAGGACACCGCTTTCTCCTCCTACCTCTCTGACTGCTCCTTCACTGTATTTTTTGCCAGCTCCTCTTTCACTTCTCTCCCCCATAGGCTATGTGCCCACGGGACATTGTACCTGCGGATATATCCGCAGATACATCCGCAGGTTTCCCGCAGCTGATCCCCGAAATCCGCAGCTATCCATTGCTGCAGGATTCCAGCAAAATAGCTGTGGTAAACCAGCAGACATTCGTGCGACTTACCTGCGGAAGTCCCGGCCTCTTTCTCCATAGTGGAGAGGCGGGATTTCTACATGTATTTCCGCAGGAATAATTGACATGCAGTTACCTGCGGCTGCGGGACATCTGCAGCACGTTCCACAGCCGCACATACCACACCATGGACACAGCACTCCCCATGTCCCATAGGATAACCTGGGGAGTGTCTGTACTTGCTAAAACCTGCAAATTTATCTAGAAAATCCAGATAAATCTGCAGGTTTTCTGCGGCAAAATCCGCAGGTACACAGTCCCGTGGCACATAGCCTAACTGTTGGGGGTTCCTAAGGGTTCAGTCCTAAGCCTCCTTTTCTTTTCTCTATACACTGCCCCATTGGACAAAACATCAGTAGATTCGGGTTCTTGTACCATCTGTATACTGATGCCACCAAATTATACACATAGTCTCCAAACATCACATTACTACAAAATACGAGTGATTACATGTCTGTTGTCTCCAACATCATGTCCTCCCTCTATCTAAAACTGAATCTGTCAAAAACTGAACTTATCATGTTTCCTCCATCCACTAACCTTCCTAAACCCAATATTATCATTTCTCTGTGTGGTTGAACCACTACTCCTGAGCAGTATGCCCACTGTTTTGGGCTCATATTTGAGTCAGATCTCTCCTTCACTTCCTACATTTGATCACTTGCTTGCTCAGGTCACCTCCACCTTCAAAACGTCTCTAGAATTCTAATGTTCTTACCGTTGACTCTGCAAAAACTCTTACTGTTGTCTTATTCATTTTCATCTGGATTATTGCAACTCTCTACTAATCAGTGTCCCTCTTACTAAACTTTCCCCTCTCCCATCTATAATGAATGCAGCAGCCATGATCATATTCCTCTCCAACCACTACACTGATGCCTTCACCTTTTGCCAGTCATTGCACTGGTTGTCCATCTGGTACAGAGTACAATATAAAACATATCTTTCTAACTCACAAAGCTCTTGACAGTTCTGCACCGCCCTACGTCTCCTCCCTCATCTCTGTTTATCACCCTACCTGTGCCCTCTGTTCCGCTAATAATCTAAGACTGACATCCGTTATGATCCAAACCTTCTACTTCCGTCTCCAAGACTGAAAATAAACCCCCAAAAAGCATGAAAGCGGGAAGGTTTGAGTCATTACACAGAAAGTTGTTCTAAATATCATAATTTTAATGTTGATTTACTCTTTTCAGAGGGAAATTTACATTAAAGTGAACCTGTCACGTGGAAAAATACTATTAACCTGCAGATATGGGGTTAATAGCATTCTAAAACCTGCCCGGTGCCTGCACATTAAACCCCACTGTCGGGAGAAAATTAAGGTTTTGGTTTCAGTCATGGGGTGATGCAGTCTTTTTGTATGGTGAGCGGCGGCTGTAGCCATGCCCCTCACACTGAGTGACAGCTTCCTCTAATGCAGAGCAGCTGTCAGTCAGTGCGTGGCTACAGCCCTATTCTCCATACACAGAGTGGTGGCTGAACCACCCCCCAATACTAAAATCAGAACACTGCCGGGAGGATTAAAGTTAATTTCCTCCCGGCAGCGGGGTTTAATGTGCAGGCGCTGGGCAGATTTAGAATGCTATGAAACAGCAGATTAAAGCGGCCTTTACACGCTACAATATATCTTACGATGTGTCGACGGGGTCACGTCGTAAGTGACGCACATCTGGCATCATAAGTTATATTGTAACATGTAACAGCTACGTGCGATTGCGATTGAACGTTAAAACATTCATCGCTCGCACGTCGTTCAATTCCTAAAAATTGAACGTGAGGTTGTTCAATGTTCCCGAGGTAGCACACATCGCAGTGTGTGACACCCCGGGAACGATGAACAGATCTTACCTGCGTCCCGCAGCTCCCGCCGGCAATGCGGAAGGAAGGAGGTGGGCGGGATGTTTACGTCCCGCTCATCTCTGCCCCTCCGCTTCTATTGGCCGGCTGCCGCGTGACGTCGATGTGACGCCGAACGTCCCTCCCACTCCAGGAAGTGGACGTTCGCCGCCCACATCGAGGTCGTATGAAAGGGTAAGTACGTGTGATGGGAAATAATCGTTTGTGCAACACGTTCAACAAATTGAACGTGCCGCACATACGATGGGGACAGTTATGATTGCATACGATATCGTATGCTTAATCGGAACGTGTAAAGCAGGCTTAACCTTATATCTGCAGTTGAATAGCGTTTTTCCATGTAACAGGTTCCCTTTAAAACCATTCTCCAGTCTTCCATCAGTGAAGGTTTGGCAAATACCTGATCTCCTAATTCAGTTTACTAGTGTGCATAATATAAACGTTCTGTCCTATTCACAATAATCAACTCACAAAGCACTGACGTCCTAGTGAGCTTGTGATAGACAAATAACAGCAGCCAACGAGAACTGGAGGGAGGAGGTAATAAGCAGCAGTGAAAACCAATCATGAAATGAGAGGTGTGTTTCAAATTACCGAACTCCCTGCAGACACTGTAACTAAGTTATAGTCACAGATCACTGCTTTGTTGTAACAAAACTAAATTTGTACAATGCAAACTATCTAAAGCAGTGTTTCCCAGCCCTAGTCCTCAAGGGCCACGAACAGTGCATGTTTTTAGGGTCTCCTTAGTATTGCACAGGTCATAATTTAATTACCTGCTCAGATGATGATTCCAACAGCAGTGTAATGCTAAGGAAATCTTGAAAATATGCACTGCTGGTGGGCCTTGAGGACTGGAGTTGAGGAACCCTTATCTAAAGGGTAGAAGGAAAGATCTGCCCTTGCTTTATGATGACTAATTACGGTATGTAACATCTGTGCTTTTTAAACGTGTAAGATGTTGCCCACCGCTGTGGAATATTTTAAATGGATTCCTAATAAAATTTGAAGATTTTACTTCTCCAGATGCCGGCCCTTTTCTTTTCTGCATTTACCTGGGGGTCAACAAGTTGGCATATGGATGCCATTGGGAGCAGATTGACGTGAGTGCTTATGATGATTGTGTGACTGACCTAGGACCCGTCATCCACATGAAGCAAGAAAGAGGATGGGGCTCGATGAAGACCAACGATGCCCATCAGACCAGATCGTCCCATAGGTGATTATAATAAAAGGTCATTTTTACATTATGTAAATCGGCTTGGTGACATGTATACAGCATTCTAGAATATAAGGGCATTGAGGTGGAGGCTGTACTTTTAACCTTGCATTTTATAATAAGAAATTGTAAGTTGCACATTATAGAGAGCAAAGATCTCATTGTGTGATGCAGAACATGATCACATTTTTCAAGTCTACAAAAGCTAAACCTTGACATTTCGACAGCAGCTACACAAAAAATAAATGATAGAACAAACATACCTAACTAGAAAAATGAAAAAGTTTGTCTCATCCTCAATCCTCAGTACTGCACCACTTCACTTTCTCTTTGTCAAGGGGTGGTGCATTTCTGATGATTGGCTGCACCGCTGATTTGAATTGTGTGATTTTCAATACTGCTACAAAAAACAATTTTGCCTTATGAACATCTAAGGAGCCATTTTAGCATCTAAGGAGTGCCACTAGGCTGCTTTTGCAAGCTCAGTAGCAAACAGCTTGTAAAGCACGGCACTCCTTGCTTAGCAGACCAATCACAACTAATAGACTGCAGCAAGGGCAGAGGTAGCGGATTGCCATGGGCACTCTCTATACCTTCCTGGGGAGCACATTTGAGTATATATTATTTTTATAAACCAACTGTTATGACTGCCCTGCACCTGTCTTATTGAGTCCCTGTATTCAGCATTGCAGTTTAGCAATGGCCAGTGTGCAGATACACAGTTACTATCACAGCTCACTGGTCTGCCTCTGCCCCAACTGTCACTAACAGAACTGAACATTACAGAAAAGAAGGGATTGGATTTGGTCAGTTCTTACCAGTCTATCTGAATAAGTTGTTTAAAATGATAGCCGATTTGGCGAAACTGTAAAAACGCAGAATAGTGATCCGATTTAACTGAATTCATGTATTTAAAATACTAACACAAAGTAACGATTTGACCACCAGAGATGCAGGGGCAGAGAAGTATTAATTAGCTCTATGCCCTGGCTGTGTGAATAGGACACTGCAACAATCCACTGACATGAATGCAGTTCTGCAGGGAAATGTACCCTGTTTCTACAAAAATAAGACCTACCCAAAAAATATAACTGAATAAATGTTGATTTTTTTTTTTGTTCAGGAATAAATGTGTATTGTTATTCATGGGAAAATATAAGATATCCCCTGAAAATAAACCCTAGCACATATTTTGGAGCAAAAAATAATATAAGACCCTGTTTTATTTTTGGAAAAACACGGTATATGCTCCATGGTGGAGATGATGATTAAAGGGACTTTTGCTGTATTTATATACTGATGGTGGTTATGGTGATGTATTTCTATACTGATGGGGGTTGTGATGTTGAATTCACGTATTGATGGTGGTTCTGTTGCTGTGTTCATGTAGTGATGGTTATTATGGTGATGTATTAATTTACTCATGGTGGTTATGGTGATGTATTTCTGTACTGATGTTGGATTTGGTGATATATTTATGTACTGATGGTGCTTTTAGTGCTGTATTTCTGTACTGATGGTGGTTCTAGTTAAGGCAGTTCTGGTGTTCTAATAATGTGCTGTTGTTGGAACTGGTGCTATATTGATGTACCCATAGTTGTTTTGATGCTGTATTCATATTCTGATGGTTCTTGAGCTATATTCATGGACTAAAGTTGGTTGCTATATGCATGTACTGGTGGTAATTCTAGACTTATGCTAAATTCACACAAGCTCTAGAGCCTCAGGAAGAAGCTATGTTGCTAGCTGTACTTGTTCAATGATGGACGATGCAAATGCCATCAGATGGATTGCTTTAAATATAATGGGGTCTGTTTGGGTTCCGTTAGGGTATTTGTCAAATATTTAACACCTTAGTTGAAACCAAACAGACCTCATGGTAGTGAAGCTATTTTAGTTCCCATGACTAGCCTTGGAGATAATATTTCAAATATAGGATATCAGATATGAATATATTTATCAAAGGTATCATGTGCAATCACAGTACCCAACATTCATACAATGAGAAACTGTGAAACCACACCCCCTTGGTCAGCCATACCCCAAAGCATTCCTTTTTTTTTTTTACTAGAATTTTTGGTGAAAAAGATAGAAGTGGTCGACTCGTGAGATCTTATCACGTGGTTTAATGAGCCAATTGGGGAGGGGATGCAGTATAGATCCTATTACCTTATTCTTTCCCCATGCTCAGTGGGGAACAAGGAGGGGGGGGGCTGCATAGGCCTTATCTGCCTAGAGATCCAAAACACCTTGCCCTAGGCCTGACTGCAGAAGCGTCTGGTAACCAAGGCAATAAGGAGTACAATACAAATAAAATAATAAAATTCCTTCTGTTCTTCAGAACGGAAAAGATTTTCAATAAGTGATGAATTGCAAAGTTGATTGTTTTGCCTATTTTAGCATTTGTTCAACAAGCAAAACCAATATATGGCATATACTGTAAAAAAAACTTTGAAAACTACAAAAACTTTTCCATTTGTGCTACAACCATTTAATAAAAAACAGCTGAAAAGAGAAAATTTGCTTGACAGGGGAACAGCTTGTGCACTACAGTTTGATTGGTGAGATTGAATCCAATTGAAATGTTTTGATAAATAAGACTGAACTGTTTGTTTTTCTTTGTTTGCATTGGTCAATACAAATAAAGATTTTGGCAATTACTGATAAGTACGAATGAGTCAAGGTTGTAGTAAACCCATTGCGGAAGGCAAGAAAAACCAATACAATCGATTCTCAGAAGGTCACTTTCTCTGGATTCAACCTATTCTTCTTTTCTTAATTCAAAGAAGTCAATGCTCCAATTGTACATGAATTGCCGGTCTCAAAGCTGTAATTTACATTTACATTAACAGGATTTAGCATTTATATTTCTCTATGCCTAAATTCTAGTAAACTTCAAAACCTATAAAACAAAAATCAATACGAGTAAAAATGTATTAATATTATACTTTCTATAAATTAAATGCAAATTATACAGTTCATGTTCCAGATTGTAGTTATATTAAAGGGGCTATTCACAACTTGGGAACCAGACCTTTACTAATGTCCGACACCCGACTCCCACCACCAATCCTGTAAACAGCTCCAGGTGGTTTTGCTAGGTGAGACCGGAGCCGATATGATATGAATGACCAATCCTTTTAAAAGGTCATGAATATCTAAATATAGTGAGCAGTCCACTTTTCTGGCGCCTTGCACATATTTGTGAAAATGAACGAAAAGAATTTGCTAAAAATTCCAAATTATAACTCCACCTCACGTATTTAGGAGAATAGTTGGTTGATTTTTGATTGTATGCTGTTATATAATTTCTATTATCATTTTAAGCCAAGATTTTTTTTATTCACCTTACAGTTAAAAGCTATATATACTTTTTCATGATTTTTCCTTATGCTGCCAGATATTAAAACCAAACGAGAGGAATAACTTTGTAAATATTCTTGATTATATATCTATAGTTACTTAGGTTATATTATTTCATTTTATATATATATATATATATATATATATATATATACATATATATATATATGTCGTTATTTTATATATTGATTGCATATACAGTCTTTCAATAGTGTCTGATGAATGTCCAAGTTTTAAGGTTACAAAAAATCCTGGGAGCACTCCCAACCAGTGGTGCATCAGTAATGGGTCAGCAATCCTTCCAAAAATGATTAGATAAATACTCAAATTGTCTCTTCAGGGAGAAAGGAGACAAACTGTAGTTCCACCTATTGGAAGTAGCAATCCTAAAAGTCAAAAGTGGCCCTTTAATAAGCCTTTTCATATGACTTAGGATTTATGCGAGATCAGAACTTCAATTTGCAGACATGGTGTTTCGGGGTGATTGCCCCTCATCAGTGCAAAATATGAGATATGATCTGGCAGTATGAGAAGCTACTGTATAGTGGTGTCAAAAGGTAAAACATTTCTTCTTGCGGAGACCTGACTTCCAATAGGTAGCACTAGATTTCGTCTCCTTCCTCCTTGAAGAGAGAATTTGAATATTTACCAGAGGAGTATTGCAGCTATAAGACTCCTCACTGGCAGCAAGACTGGTTTCTCAGGTCTCCGCAAGAAGAAAAGTTTTCCGCTTAGACCCCACTATAGCATGTCATACAGCCAGATCAGATCTCATACTTTGCACTGACGAGGGGCAATCACCCTGATACACTGTGTTTGCAAATTGAGGTTTTGATCTGGCATAAATCATAAGTCAAATGAAAAGGCTTGTTAAAGGGCCACTTTTGACTTTTAGGATTGCTACTTCCAATAGGTGGCACTAGACTTCGTCTCCTTCCTCCGTGAATAGACAATTTCAATTTTTCCCAGAGGAGCATTGCAGCTATAAGACCCCTCACTGGCAGCCAGACTAGTTTGTCAGGTCTCCGCAAGGAGAAAGGTTTTCCCCTTTGACCCCAGAAAAATACTCGAACTCATGAAAGATTCCTTTTGCGATTTCTTTAATTCATAGTTTCAGATTTGTTCGAATATACATATTACGCGTTTCAGCTTAACACATAGCCTTCTTCAGAGGAATGATGTATGTTGTTAAGCTGAAACGCGTAATATATATATTGGAACAAATATGAAACTATGAATTAGAGAAATCGCAAAAGGAACCTATCATGAGTGCCAGTATTTTTCTGATTATTTATGGTAGGTCCAAGTATTGAGACTGAAACGTTACACCACTATATTTTGGATTGCCTTAAAATGAAATCTGAATGATCTTTTTAACATTGGCATGCCAAGTACTTTTAAACTTCTATGTTGTTAGAAGTGGAACCCTTCTTGAGCACCCCCTCCTTACAGTAATGCCATTTAATCATTATTCCTATATATCTGTTGTTATGAGTCTAAGGCCGGCGTCACATGGTACGATCTATCTTGCAATCGTACCCGCCCCCATCGTTTGTGCGTCACGGGCAATTAGTTGCCCGTGGCGCACAAAGTCGTTAAACCCCCGTCACACGCACTTACCTCCATGACGACGTCGCTGTGGGCAGCGAACATTTTCTTCCTGAAGGGGGAGGGACGTTCGGCATCACAGCGACGTCACACAGCGGCCGGCCAATAGAAGCGGAGGGGCGGAGATGAGCGGTACGTAACATCCCGCCCACCTCCTTCCTTCCGCATTGCCGGCGGGACGCAGGTAAGCTGTGTTCGTCATTCCCAGGGTGTCACACGGAGCAATGTGTGCTGCCTCGGGAATGACGAACAACCGGCGCGCAGAAGGAGGACCAAAATTTTGAAAATGAACGACGTGTCAACGAGCAACAATAAGGTGAGTATTTTTGCTCGTTCACAGTCGTTCGGAGGTGTCACACGGTACAATATGTCAAACGATGCCGAATATGCGTCACTAACGACGTGACCCCGACGACATATCGCCCGATATATCGTACCGTGTGATGCCGGCATAAGGCTCGGGTTACAAGAACGATGCTTATTTTTTCCAAGAGTATCAGATCGTTTATAGTAATGATACTGGTCACATTTTGAGCAGAGTGTCAATTTACTGTGATCCGATTCTCTTGCATGAGAGAATTGCAACAAAGGTGCGGAGAAGAAGGAGAACTTAATTTCTCCCTTGTGTCTGTGTATATCGAACTGCACTCAGATGGCATCCAAGTGCAGTTAGATGATGTACACGCATCTATAGAATTGAATAGGTGCACACTGTCCGATATACGCTGCCACCCGTACCATGCTGTGATTTATTTTACCATACAGAATTGGCATGAAAAAAAAAGTGCTGGTTGGCATCGCCCTATAGAAGAACATTGATCCAAGGGCTGTCCAACAAAGCATTGGATAGCACTCATCTGTGCAATATGCTCTTGCGAGCGAGTCCTACAGCTCATACGCATACCTATGTTACTCAACTGTAACCAAAAAAACTATACAAAATAGATCTCTCGCAGAATGAAAGAAACTATCCTGCCTTGTTAATTTGATATTCCTTCCTGACAGTGTAACAAGGCAACAGCCATTTTAATGTTTAGTGATTACCTCCCTAGACAAAATGATTACGATTTGCTAATTACAGATATTGACGAATGTATTCATAATAAGATTGTCTATCTCTATTTTGCGCTATCTTCCCCCTTCTTGCTTTTTGTCTTAGCGATATTTCCCAAACAAGAGTACAAGCTACAAACGATTTGGGTCAAGCAGTTACGTGTTTTCATTTGGGAAAGTGGAGAAAGTTGCTATCAGACAACAATAGCAGTGGTTCATGAATAAGGGTTACTAACCCGAAACACATAAGGTTATGGATCCCTAATCGTTTTTGCTTTTTCCTTACCATGTTTGTAAATGCAAAGTAAAAGTTCTGTATTAACACTTTTCCATTGGGTCCGGAGCCCAGTCCTTACGGACCCATCTTCCAGTGGTTTGTTTCCAGGACAAAACCATTTGCAGTGTAAGTTTAAGTATCATCAACTGGGGTAGTCGGGAGGTTCTTATACACATGAGATGGTTGGCCATTCCGGTCAAAATAGTTGTGTTTGGCCCACTTCAATCTAATGATTTTCAGGCCCTAATAGGTTTTTTCATACACCATGTAGGAACGACAAAAGGAAATAACTTCCAGAGATCCCTCAAGAAATGACCTTATTTTACAAAAGAAAGAACACTTATGTCATTATAACATGTGACTTAGAGGAGAAAATGGTAGTTTAACTGTAGTTTTATTTCTCTCCTCCAACAGATATGGGTCACAGGTTTTCCCACCTGACACCAGCACAACACAATATAGTGTTTTGTTCCTTCAGCCACAGTGCTTGATTGAAGGGAGGAAAACTATATACAGCTGCCTCGCAGCGGGGGGCAATAAATAATGAAGTGTCGTGAGCACCTGACTAGCCTTGAGATGTTTAAATGCTACACCTTATGTACAACTGCCTTGATATTTCAAATGCTCAAAAGAATCCAACTTTGATAGCATGTAGCTTAATTAACCTTTTTTCCCATTATGTTAGTGTGAAAATAAAATACAATTAAGCTACTATTAACGTCACAGGAAAGAGAATTATAAGATTGAAAGGCATAAGTATCATCTACAAGGAGTCTAGATCGGTTCTTATCAGAGTCGAATTTCATCTCTGCAAAGATCTATCATTTGATTCTGATTTAATTCAAATAAAAATATGAAGGGCTTGTGTGGTTTAACAACACATTTTCTATACCATGTTAGTGGCTATCTAAGGCAGTGTATAATGAGAGACCCTGATTCTAGTGATGTATCATTTAATTGATGTCTTGTAGTCATTTTGACTTCTGGTTCCAGCAGCTGATGGACTCATGGCTGGTGGAACCCATAGCTCATGAATATCAACGACCCCAGAATATGGGCACATAATAGGGAGCATCCCATCTCTAAGAGGAGTGGTACATTTTTAAGTAAAGCGGATCTACTATGATATTTCGCAATATAAACTGTTTACATATTAATCCCTTCCCTGAAGTATACTACAAAACTGGTTAAAAAGTGGCTTAAAGGGAACCTGTCACCACTTTTTTGGCGTATAAGCTGCGGCCACCACCACCGCATTCTAACATGCTGTATATAAGAACCCATAAATGCATACAGTTGCACTCTGAAAAAGCCAAAAATGTACAAGGGAAAATATGGCACTGCATCACTGCAAAAGAGATATTTAGTTTATGTATTGGCCAATGCATGTAAGCCCGGAACCAACGGCAAGGTATATCTCTGTAATCCGGGAACCTAACTTAAATGCCACTATCTAGGTTAAAAACATCCGTATCTGGGCAAAATGCCACTATTTGGACTACAAACCTGCATGTATGGGCAGCTAGGCTCCTGCTATAATGGTTATGAACACAGCCAGGTCTTAGGGCGGAGTGCTCAGTCAGAAAAAGACTGACTAGAAATATCAAAAAACTGACCCGCCCATTAGGCCCACAGTGCGACCGTTAGGTACGTATTATAAAGTGTTTTTTATGTTATACCCCTGGCCTGGGCTCTTATATACAGCATGTTAGAATGGTGGTGGTGGCCGCAGCTTATAGGCCTTTAAGGATAACAAAGTCAATATTTTGGAGTGGCCATCACAGAACCCTGATCTCAATCCTATTAAGATTTTAGGGCAAAGCTGACAAGGCAGGTGCGAGCAAGGCGACCTACAAACATGGCTCGGTTACACCAGCTCTGTCAGGAGGAATGGGCCCAAATTCCTACCAACTATTGTGAGAAGCTTGTGGAAAGATATCCAAAATGTTTGACCCAAGTCATACAGTTTAAGGGCAATGGAACCAAATAATGAATAACTAATGAAATGTATGTAAACTTTGCAGCAAGTAATAAAAATGCCTTAAACATTCTCTCTCTCATTATTCTGGCATTTGATAAATATAAATAATTTTGGTTCCTAATTGACCTAAAACGGAGGTTTATTCTGGTTTCATGTCATGTAGTGAGAAAAAAACATGCATATTTGTCTGTTTAGATAGTGTGTGTAAACTTTGGCTTTCAACTGTACATGCGCATCATACAGGAGTGAGTTTAGGAGCTCTGTACAACCAGTTCTGACAATCACATTAAATTATTCCTCACTTCCCACAAGTCGGAATGTGACGTGATTGCGGAATGCAGATGTGTTTATATGCCAGACATAAACCTTTTGAAGGCCATTGTTACCACCATTTTGGTAGGCCCATGAAGGCCAGCCACAAGCTAGGTTTCGTAGGAGATTATCATTTTTACTATACTTTCTATATATACACATTATATATATATATATATATATATATATATAAAAATATATATACAATCTGCTTGTACTATATACTGCAATACATCAATATTACAATAGGAGGTTCGAGAACCCTATGTAGGGCTAAAATCATAATTTAAATGTAATAAAGTTATTAACAACTTTACGACCGAAGACGTATATGTACCGTAAGTCATCTGCCATCGATGCTGGTTCACAAGAGATCATGATTTTTGCTATACAGAGCAGTGCTGATCAATTGTTCTATATAGTACAAGCGAATGGACGATCACAGCTCCAAGATCCGAAAGGAGACTATTAAATACAGTAATAAGTGAAAAAAACTTTTAAAAATAAAAAAAACATAAAAGTTCAAATCATGTCTCTTCTGCCCCATTAAAAATAAAATAAACTTCCGGTTCCGGTCCTGGCTGCGGTGGAGGCTTGAGGGAGAAGCTCCTGCCACCCCCTGGAAAAACCAGTCTGAAAGAAGCCCCCCGCCTCCGGGAACAAGACAAAAATCACCCAGCAGGAAAGCGGAGGCCAGCAGCGATGGATCGCTACCTGCTGAGAAGCGCTGGCTGCAGTGAAAGACCCGGGAGGAACGGCGACGCTGCGGCTGGGAGAGATGTGGATGCACTGATCATGGCGCCGGCAAGCCTGTCGGGGGCGGAGCCAGAGGTGCAGGGGAGAGACGAGACGGATACATGCTGGAAAGGCAGAGTAATGGAGGACACGGTTGAGGAGGCAGAGGAATCTGGAGCTGGAGAGAGGTGGATGCAGGGGCCAGAGGAGGGCAGCTCACAGTGGGAGGATGAGGGAGACATGGAGGGTGAGCTGAGAGAGGAGGAGGCCGGCGATATGGAGGGGGGCAGTGGAGGATCAGGAGGGCCGGAGGAAGATGCATGCCAGCAGAGGAGGGAGAGAGGAGGCAAATGGGGGCAATCTCATTACAGGAGGAGATCATCCTCTGCCATTCCTGGTAAAGGAAGTAAAAAACAGCAAGACACACTACCATCTCAGCCCTATAAGGCGACAGAGGGAGGCAGAGGCTCCACACTAACAAGAAGGTCTATGAAAACAGCACCACCTGCTGGTCACAATAAGCAAGTACAAGAGATACATGTGGACTATAAAAAATTGGCAATAGAAGTGACATCTCATCTATCTAAGGAAATAAAAATAGCCATAGAGGCAGCCATACAATCCTCACTAGCCGTCATGCAGAAGCAATTGACTGATCACTCAAATAGACTGACAGAAACAGAGCAGAGAATCTCTAATTCTGAGGAGGCAATCTCGACCATGCAAGATCAAATAGCAACTTTAATAAAATCTAATGAATACCTGAAAGACAAGACAGAGGACCTAGAAAACAGATCGAGACGAAACAATCTACGTATTGTGGGGTTGCCAGAATCGGTATCATTGGGTCAGCTAGACAGCATCTGTGAGGTGGAACTACCACAGGCGTTGGGTATAAAAGCGAAATTCAGAGTGGAAAGGGCCCACAGAGTGGGACCATTGAGGCAACAAGAGATGAACAAAGGAGAAGGACAAAGCCCAAGCAGTAAATCCCCGCCAAGAGCCAGACAAGTGATAGTCAAATACCTCGACTACAAGCACAAAGAAGAAATATTGAAGGCCTTTAGAGAACGTAAACGGCCCCTACAATACCAAGGAAATAGACTGCTGATCTTTGGGGACTATTCGGTTGATGTATCCAAGCGGAGGAAGGATTTCAGCAAGCTGTGCACATTTCTGTACAACAAAAGAGTAAAATGCCAACTACTTTACCCAGCCATACTAAAGGTCAGGAACTCCAATGGAACATTCTCATATTATAAAGACCACAAGGAAGCGGAAAACATCCTTATGTCAGATCACGACAGAAGTCGGGCAGAGGCTCTGGAGAGGAGATCTAATGAAGGAGGAAATTACAGAAAAGGCTCCTCTACAGGTTCAGGAAGAGGGGACGGACAACACAGCAGGCAAACACAACCTGAGACCAACGGAGAGGGGAATCGGAGTCCAGCTCAGCAACCCAGCCCCAGACCGGACTTCAGGGAGCAGCACTCTTGAGAGCCACCAAGACACGTGATGACTCTTGAACTGACTTTTACTGGTTTTTCTCTGATCCCCTTGACCAAAGAGGGGGAGCGGGCCGAGAGGGGGGGGGTCGGTGTGAGGGGGAAGGAGAGGGAACCAATCGTTTTTCCTACCTTCGGTGGCAGGGGAGAGGAGAAGATGAGAGGTCCTTTCTCTGCTTCCTCTCTCTCTTCTCCTTCCTCTCCTCCTTCTTTTTATTTTCCTTCTTCTTTTACCTTCTTCCTCTCCTTCTGCCTTTCTTTCTCCTTCTACTTCTTCTCCTCCCCCCCTTTTTTCCTCCTCTTCTCTCTTTTTCCTCCCCTTTCTCTTCCTCTTTTTCTCTCTCTTCTTCTTCTCCTCTCTCTTTTTCTTCCCTTCTCTCTTCTTCTTCTCCTTTCTCTGCTTCTTCTCCCCTCTCTTTCTTCTTCTTCTTCTCTTCTCTCCTCTTCTTCTTCTCCTCTCTCTTCTTCTTCTTCTTCTCTTTCTCCTTCTTTTTCTCCCCTCTTCCTCTTTTCTCTCTCTCTCCTCCCTTTTCTCCTCTCTCTTCTTCTTCTCCTCTCTTTTTCTTCTGCTCTTTCCCCTCTTTTGCCCTCCTCTTCTTCTTCTTCTCGCTTTTCTTCCTCGCCTCTCTCTTTTTCCTCTTCACTCGCTTCTTTTTCTCTCTTTTCTATGCTCTGCTTCTCTCTCTCTGGATTGTCTTTCAGATCTCAATACAGTGGATCCGAACGGGTTGAAAGGAAGGTCCCACAAAATCAGGACTAAGCCAGCAGAAGAACTCTCGCTAAGGTTCTACTATATACGACATATTGTTTAAATCTTTGCATAATACTTAAGGTTGTTGTGTGTTACTCGGGGGAAAAAACATAGAATTTGTTTATCAGGGGGGTGATTAGGGAGACTCATATTTTGGCCAGGAAGAAGGGAAGTCACTAACATGGCAAAAAGAGCCAAAAGTCCCTTTAAAGGGAAAACCTGTTTGGTCGTTATAGGAGTTATATTTTTCATATGTTGTATAGGGGTTTATTTACGAGTTGGGGAAAAGAAATGCCATTCTGTAGGAACCACTTGTGAGTGCATTGTTGACAGTCGTGTCTCTCTTAAAGTCGAGGTCTTGAAGGGCAGTATCACCAAGAGCAAACCGTTCAGACAAACATGGTGCAACTAATAACGTGGAATGTTAAGGGCCTTAGATCACCTAACAAGCGAGCAATGATACTAAGACACTTGAAAAGACTAAAAACTGATATTGCACTTCTACAAGAAACCCACTTAGGGAGGGAAGATTTTTTCCGCATGAAAAAATACTGGGTGGGTTCAGTATATGGGGCAGCGGCACAGGGAAGGAAGGCGGGCACAATGATTTTGATAAACAAACAGCTTAGCCATGAAGTGGTGGCTCAGGAGGAGAATGATCAAGGAAGATGGCAGCATTTAACAATTACCAGTCCAGCGGGAACACTCAGTATATATAATGTGTATGGCCCAAACTCGAAACAGAATCAGTTCCATGACACCATAAAATCCATAATTCTCTCAGATAGGGAACCTAACATCATAGTGGCGGGGGACTTTAATGCAGTGCCAGACTCAGCGGAGGACAGAAGCAAGGGAGGGGGTGTGGTGGGACACGGGGACAAGGGCTCAGCCCACAGAGAGGTTTCTTTGGAGGATGTAGGACTAAAAGACATTTGGAGATTAACTCACCCACATGACAGAGAGTATACGCACTTCTCTCATCCACATAACAGTTGGTCTCGTATAGATCAGATTTGGTTGTCTTTGGAACTGGCAAACGGTGTGCAGAACTGCATGATTGAGAGTATGGTGATCTCAGACCACAGTCCGGTGAGAGTGGGTCTTAGAGAGAAATTCAAGAGGGGATCAGACATTATATGGAGATTCCCGTCGTTTCTCCTAAGACAGGACAATTTTCACAAGATAATAAAGGAATGGTGGGAAGAGTTCTCAGAAAATAATAAGGAACATAGGGCGACACCAGTATTATTCTGGGAAACGGCGAAAGCGGTCTTGAGAGGACGCTTGGTGGGGTATGCGGCTATGGTTAAACGTAAGACGAACGTGAAATACAATTTTCACAGCGAGGCAGTGCGGCTAGCGTATACTAATTATCTGACAGACAGGTCTATCACGGCAAAAGATAGGTGGATGGCGGCCAAGAGAGACTTTGACGAGTGGGCAAAAAAAAAGGAACAACTATTCTGGTCATATAAAGAGGCGGATCTTCATAGATTTGGGAATAAGGCGGGGAGGATGTTGGCAAATTTAGCAAGGGGCAAGAGAAAGATGACGGTAATCACTAAAATGAAAACAAAGGGTGGAGGGGTGACATCGGATCCCAAGGAAATTAATAAGGTCCTGGGAGAATATTACAGAAAGTTGTACGGGCCAGGACATAACGACATGACTGAGGAGGCGGAGTGGCTAAGGCAAGCCCAACTACCTAGCTTAACGGAGGAGGAACTGGAAGTCTTAAACGCAGATATCACAGAGGAGGAGGTTTCAAAAACAATTGGGGAACTTAGTACTGATAAGGCTCCAGGGCCCGATGGTTTCAACAGCGAATTTTATAAAGTCCTCAAGGATCTGATTTCTCCGGACCTAACTTCAGTCTTTAACGCAATTCTGGGGGGAACAGAAATCCCTAAAAATGCCAATATAGCATACATTAAATTAATACCCAAGGGATCCAAGGACCTGGACGACCCTTCGAGTTATCGGCCCATCTCGCTCATCAACCAGGACTTAAAAATAATGTCTAAAATCATGGCGGACAGATTGGCCACGGTCTTACCTAGGTTAATTTCAGAACATCAGGTAGGGTTCATAAAAGGGAGAAATGCGGTGACCAACATTAGGAAGACGATTCTAGTGGTAGACGCAGTGAGATTGGGGCGCACGAAGGGGGGGGCAAGTCCTGCATTAGTCACACTCGACGCCGAGAAAGCGTTCGACAATGTTAACTGGAACTGGTTAGACAAGGTGATGGAGGCCGCGGGGATATTGGGTAAGTTGAGACTTTATATTAACAGCCTATATGCCAACTCAGGAGCAAGGATCCACACCCCGGGTTTTTTGTCCGACGTGTTCCCCCTGAAGAAAGGGACGAGACAAGGATGCCCGCTATCCCCATTGTTATTTAACCTGGCAATTGAACCCTTATCAAGAGTGCTGCAGGGTCATAATAGTTTTAAAGGGATCAACATAAGGGGTACAGAAATGAGGATAGCGCTTTTTGCTGATGATGTGATTCTATTTATGGGGGATCCTGGTGCGGACCTGCCCCGGACACTTAGCATGATAGAAAAATTTGGCACCTTTTCAGGTTTTAAATTAAATAAAAAGAAATGTGAGCTGCTATTCCTGAGCGGGGATCAAGGGCCAGCTGGGGGTATCTTAAGCGAAGGGCATGTGAATGGAATTCCGGTAGCACAAACATCAGTCAAATACCTGGGAGTGCATGTAGGAAGAACGGTGCAATCAATTTATAAAATGAACTATGGCCCACTGATCAGAAAAATCATAAATCAATTGAAGGGCTGGAAGGGACTACCCCTGCCATTATTGGCAAGATGTCACCTCATAAAAATGATGAGCTTCCCTAGGTTGCTGTACCCCTTCCAAACGATTCCATTATTGTTAACACTAAGGGATGTCAACAGACTCAACTCAGCGTATGCAGATTTTATTTGGAGGGGAAGGAAACCCAGAATAAAGCTGCGCACGCTGATGAAGTCTGTGGAGGAGGGAGGGATAAATTTTCCGGACATCAGAGGGTATAACGTAGTGTGCATCATGAGACACGTGATCGATTGGCTGAGAGGAACGAGTAGGCACTCGGATTATGGTATGGAACTCAAGTACGTTGAGCCATGGGATCTGACGTCTATTCTTCACTCTCCATTGTCCAAGGTTGAAGGTCACATAAGAAACTCCGTTATATTCCGAGACACCATGTTGGCCTGGAGATCGGTAAGACGGAAATTGGGACTTTTATGGAAGGTATCAAAATACCTAAATCCTTGGGCATCACCAAACTTCCCCCAGGGGAGAGAGAATAGACTATTCCTCAAATGGAAAGAGAAGGGCGTTAGGAGAATGATAGATGTAATGAATGTGGAAGAGAGAAGGTGGATGACAGGTCGGGAAGTGCTTGATAAATACAACCTCAATGGCTTCCACATTATTCAGTACGAACAATTGAAACATGGAATAATGAGAGAGCTTGGTGAGATTGGAAGGGAACTGAACAAGAGTATGATTGACGAGCTTATGGAAGGCAATGTAACAAACCTGAATGTCTCTCGAATATACCGAACATTTAGAGGTGTGCTAATATCACGGGAAGATAGTCGTACACTTTTAGCTTGGAAAAAACAACTGAAAGGGCAAGAAGTGGTGGAGGTCATATTGAAAGGATGGGTTCAGATGCGGAAACAAGTCACCAATGAGAGCTGGAGAGACACCCAATTTAGGATATTACACAGGGCAGTTTTGGGTTTCAACATACCGGGCAGGGAGGCACGGTGTCCTAAGTGCCATAAAGAAAAAACAGACATGTTACATGGCCTGTGGGAATGCAGGGTGATAAAGAGGTTCTGGAATCAAGTCGGAACACTAGCCCAGACAACATGGAAAATTTCCTGCAAACCAGAGCTAATGGTGTGGAATTTTCACTTCTTTGAGGGCGGAGTGAGAGGGGGACTGAATTCTCGGGACAAAAAGACATTTGCAATCATACATGACATAGCTATGATAGCTAAAAGGTGCATCCTAAAGCACTGGATACAGGAGGAGGCTCCATCCACAGGGGAAGTCATCGGGGAATTACATAATCTTTTGAGGATGGAGAAACTAGAAGCAGAAAGGGACAAAGAAAATAAGACTACCAAGTTTTTTAGTAGGTGGAAAGCTTTTATTGAAGTTTATTTTAAACAGGAAGAAATAGATCATTTAGTGGCACCTTTTAGGCATACGGAGTGGTACCTTCTGAGTGAAATCCAGGGCAGCTTGGGAAAATTGAGGATTACTTAGCGGGGACTAAGGTGAAGGATAAGGGTAAGATGGTATGACATGATCAAGGCACGGCATCAATAGTAGAAATATTAAAGAGTGGCACAGGGACTTAAGGGTTTGTTTCATGTAAGTTATGTTTGGATTCAATAATTTTGACTTATTTTATGTCATTGTAACCTGATAATACTTCGTATGATACGATATTGTGTAGAATTTGTAAAATCAATAAAAACTGTTTGGAAAAAAAAAAAAAAAATAAAATAAAATTTAAAAATACACATATTTCATTTTGCTGCAATTAGAAATGTCTGCTCTATCAAAATATAAAATAAATTAATCTGATCGGTAAACAATGTAATGAGCTTTAAAAAAAAGAAAAAAAAAGTTAGAAATAGTTTTTTGGCTGCCACAACATTGCAATAAAAGGTGATCTGTATGTACCCCAAATTGGTATAATCAAAAAGCATCATCTCAGGGCGCAAAAAATAAAACACTCAAACAGCCCCAGATCCAGAAAAATGAAAACATTACAAGTTTCAGAAACAAAATGGAGAGAAAAGTGAAGTTCTTTATTTTTTTACATATTTCTGCAAAAGAAAACTGCAAAAAACAAGCCCTCATATCGCTATATTGAATAAATTAAGTTAAAGCTCTTGTAAGAAGTGGAGGAAAAAAACAAATACAAACAGAAAATCGCCCAATGATGAAGGAGTTAATGGCATGTCCGAAGGCAAAATAAATTTTAATCTAAATCCCTATCTATTTAGTGCCGTAATCTAAACTAATTTATATTATTCCCTATCCTTCCCTAACTACACTATCTAACTATTTTTGTACATTTTTCTTAGTTATGGTCTGATGTTGCTTTGTTTAAGAATATTAGTGCATGCTGGGATACTCAAACAAAGTGTCATCAAGGGGCAGAGGCTGTGGTCACTGCCACAGTCTCTGCCCTAACCCTGAAACGAAGTGTCATCAGTGGGCTAGTCCATTCGTGATGTGCACGGTCTGATGTGCAGAATGACAGCGCGCTCTCTGTTGGCAGCTCAGATCAACAGTAGTGAGCAGGCAACAGAGCAGAGCAAACTGTCAGTGTGCATTATCAGGATGCCAGCCCCAGTGTTTTCACTTGCGGGGCATTGCTGATCTTTGCACGCTGGGTATTCTGCCAATACACACTGAGGCTATGTGCCCACGTAGCGTATTTTTATGCAGTTATGCTGCGTTCTGCACCGCAGCATAACTGCATGCGTCCTGCGTCCCCAGCACAATCTATGAAGATTGTGCATTATCCATGCCCACGTGGTGTATTAGAATGCAGCACTTCGGCTACTGCCAAAGCGCTGCGTTCTAAGAAGTGACATGTCACTTCTTTCGTACGCTTTGCATGCAGCCCCCGCTGTGTCTATGCGAGGGGCTGCATCCAGAGCGCATGAAATTGGTTTTCAGTACGCAGTGTTTCTGCAGCGATTTGAAACGCATGTGTGCTGTTCAAATCGCTGCAGAAATTTCTGCAGTGACAGAACGCAACGTGGGCACATAGCCTGACAGTGCGCTCTGCTCTGGAGCCAGCTCATAACTGCTGATCTGAGATTGCAGCTGAAAATTCCATGTCATTTTGTACATCCCACAGTGCTTAGCACCCAGGGACTAGCCTAACACATGAGCATAATTGATGACACTTCATTTCAGGGAGGGGACAGAGGCTGTTGCAGTGATCGCAGCCTCTGCCCACTGATGACGCTTTTTTTGGGTATTCCAGCATGCACAACGAAGCATCATCAGAGAAAAATGGGGGGGGGAGATAAAATATCAGGTTGATACTGTTTTTAGGGAAGGATAGGGAATTTTTAATGCAAGTATATTACATATAACTTTAGATTAGATTTAGATTACGGCACTAAATAGATATTTAGTTGAAAATTTGTTTCGCCTTCGGACCACCTATTTATTTATATAAATTAAAAACCTAAAAATGAATGTTTCCCCACCTGAAAACAATTTTTTAAAAGCAAGTATTGCCGCATCCGTAGAGCTCTGTTCTATGAAAACATAAAATTAATTAACCCAAACAATAAACAGTGTAAAGAAAAGTCAGAATCGCTGATTTTCAGTCAAGTGCACCATGGTCAGCATGGCGTATATATCTTTCATGGACCACTAATTACCACTGCTTGTGACAAATGCATACGTCATGTAGCGTGAAGGGGTTAACAGCTAATGACTTGTTGATTTGTAGCACCAAGGATCCCAGTTCATGTCTGAACAATGACAGCATCTGCATGGGCATTACATATTCTTACTATTCTGCAAGTGGTTTCTTTATATACTCCAGTTTTCCCACATGTCAAAAGCATTCTCATCGGTTAATAAGCTTAATACGAAATTGTCCCCAAGAAATATATTTGAGATAGTGGAAGTCTGAGCCCCACTGGTGACAAGGACACACAACTACTAAAATGGACTGCATTTCCAAACCAATGCCACAAAAGCTACAAGAAGGATAATAAAATATAAAATGTGGTCAATTTGTATGTAAATAAAAAAGACAACAGATGCCTCCGTAGCCAGAAGTATTGCATACCAATATAGAATTGGTTTGAGATTCTCCTACATAGGAGGTTTCACTTTAAGTCAAAGAAGTTAATTGAGGTCACACAAATGAAGCATATGGGAGGTAAAGAAGGAGCACCAAGTGAGGGCTTAGCCGGCCGATCACAGCTGCTTCCTGAAGTCATATGTGAGGTAGAAAAGAGAGCAAGAAGGACCAAGGGCAGATAGACAAAGCAAAGAAGACAAGAAAGGGGAAATGAGAAGTGGTCGCAGATGAATAAAATAAGGAGCGTGAGTGCTACAGAATAAAGACTCTTGCATATATTGCAATAATTTGAAAGATATTTTTGTGGCTTTTTTTAGATGATCATATTGTGTATGCACCGAAAGTGGTTAAAACAGAATCTTTCTTTTCTATTACTGGCATTACAGCATTCCAAGGAACAGGCCATGAAGAACCAGAGGCGTGCAGAAGTACAGGCGGACCACACATTTCTCATATATAAGCCCCAATGTACAGCTTTGAGATGGATGTGTGTATAGAGTATTGGCTACTAGATTGCAGTAGCGACATAATACATAACTGCAATACTAGAAGTATGGCAATGCTGGTTCTTGATACTTCTCATATTGATGAAGGCATTAGTCTGTTTCTGGAGACACTTTCCCTAGCACTGAGACATGCAAACCAATGATTCTGCAATTTCCATGTCTTTGTCACCCTCATCACATGGGTTTTAATGCACCTAGAAGCAATAGAGCATACTTTAGTTATGCAAAACCAATGTATTAATGGGGTACGTGAAAAACTACATTACCCCAAAAATCCACTAGATATCCAAGCTTTAACCCTGCTGTTCTATTTGGTCAAAAATGACCGAACTTGAAATTTGATATTTTTTTAAATATTCATTATGCGGTTCTCAAACTTGTGGTTAATTGACTTTTCCTCATTTGATGGATCTTTCTATGTGTAGGGAGTTTTTTTGTTTTCTTTTTGCTTCACATTTTTTTTTTTTACACTTTTACTGTTCGGTCAAGAATGACCGATAGTCTTTTATACTAATCTCCAGCCATTTTTTGAGTAAAATAAAGGAGTTATGATCTCATTTTGGACTATACTGTATATTGCATCTACTACTATTTATCAATTTATCTATGTCATTTTGGTCCATGCAGATTTACACATACATGCATTTTCAAATTACGATACTGCAGATGGATTTGCTTCCAGTATTGTTATGTGCAAATATTTTTCGCTGTATCTTATTTACCCTGCTGTTCATATAGAAATAATTCAATTCAGTTTCAATATGTCACATTGTAAATGAAAAGATTTTCTTATTTTCCCTGTGTTAGCTGGTTCTATTACTGTCATGCTGACCCGAAAAGAGCACTAATCCACAGTAAGGCTGTGTGCGCACGTTGCGTTTTTTCATGCGTTTCTGCAGCGTTTTGAGCAGCAGCGTTTTAATGCCAAAAATCTTGCGTTTTGATTTCCAAGCAAAGTCTATGGGAATTTAGCAAAATTCGTCCACACGATGCTTTTTAAAATGCTGCGTTTTGAGTGACAAAAGTTCGTCAAAATCTCTGCGTTTATAAAAGCATGTCACTTCTTTTTTGCGTTTTGGCAGCGGTTAGCTAACATTGAAGTCAATGACAATTTTGAAAACGCATCCAAAATCAAAATCCTAGCGTTTTACATGCATTTTGTATGCTAAACGCATGCTTTTTTGCCAAAATTAAAGCATGTGTTTTTAGCATTATAGTGAGGTCAAGAGGTTTCCTTTTGCCCTCACATCCAGCCCGACTAAAAAAAAAAAAAAAGAGTCAAACAATAAGTTAAATTTATTTTTTACATAAATAATAAATCTCAATAATCATTTTAGGAAAATTATCATTATAGTGTATGAATTAAAGCATGAAAACATTTTTTGTATTCAATTTTTTCCTAGTGTTTGAATGTTCAAACTTTATTTAGTAGTGTCTTTGTATTGAAAATGCATCCCATTTTAAGCACTGAAAATGCATGTAAAACGTGGTCAAAACGCAGCAAAAACACAAGCAAAACGCATGCGTATTTCCTGCGTTTATGTGGTCAAAACCAAATGTGACAATGACAAATTCTGCCAGAGGATGCGTTCATTTCTGCAAGGTACAGAACGCAACGTGCGCACATAGCCTTAGAGAGACGTTTATAGTTCTATGTTTTATTTTACTGAGGATACAACAGTAGTTTCTTACGTTCCCAAAACCCACAAGCAGGTCATTCTGATGAGCACAAAGCACCATGATAGTGCAATCAGTAATCGAGACAACCGAAAGCCGGATATGATTTACATTACTATGCCACAAAAGTGGCTGTTGATGCTCTAGATCAACTCATAGGCAATTACACCTGTAAATGCAAAACAAATCGGTGGCCAATAGTTGTTTTTTTACAACATTCTTGATGTGTCAGCATACAATGTATTTATGTTATAGTGTGAATTAGACCCAAATTGGAACAAAAATAAACTATACAAAAGAAAAGTTTTTATAGAGGAGTTGTGAAAATCACTGGTTAGCCCATATATCAAAGAAAGAAATGTAAAACCCAGAGATGATGGAGCGGCAGCCATTGTCCACAGGATCCAACAGCATGCTAAAGAAAGTGAACCAACGGCTTCTACCAGCACTGCTACAATACCCACGGCCTCAAAAAGCACTGCTGCGATACCCACAGCCTCTACCAGCACTGCTACGTTACCCACGGCCTCCACCAGCACTGCTACAATACCCACAGCCTCCATCAGCACTGCTACGATACCCACGGCCTCCACCAGCAATGCTACGATACCCACGGCCTCCACCAGCACTGCTACAATACCCATGGCCTCCACCAGCACTGCTACAATACCCACGACCTCCATCAGCACTGCTATAATACCCACGGCCTCCACCAGCACTGCTACAATACCCATGGCCTCAACCAGCACTGCTACAATACCCACGGCCTCCATCAGCACTGCTATAATACCTACGGCCTCCACCAGCACTGCTATAATACCCACGGCCTCCACCAGCACTGCTACAATACCCATGGCCTCCACCAGCACTGCTACAATACCCACAGCCTCCATCAGCACTGCTACGATTCCCACGGCCTCCACCAGCACTGCTACAATACCCACAGCCTCCATCAGCACTGCTATGATTCCCACGGCCTTCACCAGCACTGCTACGATACCCACAGCCTCCACCAGCATTGCTACAATACCCACGGCTTCCACCAGCACTGCTACAATACTAACGGCCTCCACCAGCAACGCAACCAGCCTAAAACGGAAACAATGCGCCTTCTGTCCAACATCAAAGAATCACAAAACAAATGTGATATGTGCAAAGTACTAATGCAAAAGACATGTAAATTACACTCATGACAAATGCAAACGGTAAATTTAGCACCGTAAACCTTATTTACCATTTAATATAGAAAAAAATGAACTTTTATTTTTTTTTCCTTTTTTTAAAAAAAAAATATATTTGCATTCAGTTTGATGTTATTACTGTAGTTATAGTTTACAGTTATATAAAGAATATTTTTTATGTGCAAATGTGCAATATGCATGAATATTGCAATAAGGCCATATAACATTTTTTGATACAAAAAAAATAAAAATTAAGTTTTTTATTTCATTTATCATTTGTTTATGAACAACCATGTTCGCATACAGTATAATAATGCAACAGGTATTCAAACAAAACACTTAAATTACCTAGAAAACAAGACTAATAGATATGGTCAAAATTGACCATAACATTATACGATTATTATAGTAGACCTGAACAGAACAGCAGGGTTAAATAGGACGAATATATTTTGGAAGTCTAAGAAATTATGGTCCTCAGTTTGGCAGGATTATATGTGAATCATTCAATTAGACTAGAGTCTAAAGAGTTAATAGGCTTTCTTGATAATTCACAAATAATGTTTCTTGCTGGAGAGTCTTAGTAAACTACCAAAAAGATGAATCAGTATGTGAATGATTTTCTATAAATGCATACTGCCATTTGTAAAGGGCTTTGCTCCACTATATTTTGATACAGTTTGGTGACCTATATTAATCTTATGGCTAGGAGTTACCATATTGATATATCTGTAGGGAACCAATCTCTGGGTCCCCCGTTGATCATGAGAAAAAGGGACAAGGTTTCCTTTGTTTAGTGCACCACTCAAGTTTTATTCTTTTTCGTGGCACTGAAGTGGTGCTTTAATTGTTAGTCCCTGCCCACTGTATTATACTCACCCTCCGGTGGCTTCATCTTTCTCCACTGCCAATCCAGTCGATCTTGGGCAGTTTGTGACCTGTTGTGACCGGAGTGTTTGCTGGAGTGCGTCAGAGGTTGCAACTCAATGCAATTCTAAGGGAGCCATGTTCTGGCCTCGTTCTGGCTCTTATGGAGATGGACTGGGAGCTTGTGACGTAACTGTGGTCTTCCGGCTAGTGAAAAGTTATGGTCACAAGGACCGGAGCAGCAGCAGGAAAAGTTGAAGTTGCCAGAAGGTGAGTGTGTAACAGGGGTTAGGTAGCTTAGATTTAAAGTGCCACGCTGAACACCCCCCCTCCAAAAAAAACCACAACAAAACACTGGAGTCAAAGGGGGATTTTAACAGTTGGACACCCTCCAATCATTAACCCCTGTCTGATGCAGCAAATTTTCATAATGGGGTGTTTGTTTGCTTTAGAAGTCAAGATGATACTGGGTGCAAAGGACAAAATAAAAACAGTCTCGTCCAATTTAAAAATAAAGTGAGGCAGGTAATACAACAACAAAATAATTATTAGTTGCCTTTTAAAGTTCCTTCTGTTCCATAGAGCTCTTAGTTGACTAATGGCTGTAGCAATACCCCACCCACAGCATGTGACTGTTGCAGCCAATCTGTGGCCTCAGACGTTTTGTGTTACTGCTGAAGTCAGTGATTGACTGCAGTGGTTACGTATTGTGGATGTGATGTGATTACTTACTGCTATCAACAAAGAACACGCAGAGCAGAAAGATGGCGCTGGGGTGGCAAGGAGGTAATTTGTTATTTCCAAGCATGGCCTCCATTTGATCTATTTTATTTTAACCTATTTCTTTTAAACCTTTTCAATTTTACTTTCTGTTACAATATAATCTGCAGCATTTCTCTTCTCTCAGTTCATAGAAGGATGGAAAATGTAACTACATTCTATTCCGTGATGAAGGAAAAAAAAACATTTTCCCTCCATCATTACGTATATTGAAGTCAATGGATGGAAAAACTCATGTAACACGTGAAAAGAACAAACAAACAAAAAAAAAACCTTCGACGCAAAGAATGACAAATAGGTGTAACTGGAGCCTAACACTTCAATTTGCTGCAAATTCATACATGGTTGGATCTCTAATGATTTGTATAACAAGTGCAGGGGTTAATGAATCGCTCTCCAACTATTTCTGTATGGAAAATGGCTGGCAGAAAATTCCCTGGTAAACTGAGAAGTCATGTGGCTATAATTATTAACAGGCGAGGAATATTTTTTTTCTTCAGCTCCATGGTGAAGTGAGCCTCTGTCGTGGTCTGTTCCCAACAGTGTCCATCGCAAAACAACTGCCTCATTAAACCTCTGCAGCAAGATTAATATGCCGTAGCTACACTACATTTATAACTTGCTACTCTATAAAAAGCACATTTAATCATGAGAGCCAGACCTGAGATACAAAAGTACAACTATAAAAACTTCTGGCAGAAGAACGCTCACCTCTCCACGAACTGTTCCAATACACTGCAGAAAATGTCGACTTTTTTCCCCTTTTTCTTAAATATACATACACATCATATTTCTTTACTTTTAAATCTAACCAAAGGCTAAAAAATTCCACCCATTATGTACTGAAACCTTTTAAATCTTAGCGTGGTTGGAAACCTCAGAACTGCAGAAACAAAGTAGATACATTCCTCAAACCGCAGCACAACCATTTTAGGAAATTTTATTGTCTACTTTAAGCCGGTCTTCATCACATTTAGTCGATGTGACACTGATTAAATTTGGATGTATCACCAACGTGTTTGCCAGGTTGAATTTTTTTTCAAGGCGTATTAAGTTGCAGATTATTTTCCAAGTTTAAAGAAGAAAAAAATAATACAGTAGCTTCCTTTCTATGGCAGTAGTAGACACTGTATTTTTCTAGTCTGGTACAATGTGGTTGATCAGTTTTTGTCAACAAGTAGAGAAGAGTGCACCCATGGAAGTTCGGTTTGGCAGGATCAGCTGGACTTTAGATAAATTTCGGTTTTGGATCTGGACTTGACTTGAACTCCAATAGAAGTCACTATTTGGGCAGTTTGGGTCTTCCGTCCACATGCAGCCAGACATAAACAGATTACTTTCAGGGGAGTATGAGTCTGGTTTTCCTTTCTTTTGGTGCACACTACATCCGATAACTCTGTTGTTACCCTCAGTGCAAGTAATTCAAATACTGCAAGCGGCTCCCACTGGGTTGAGCACCGAGCGCACCAGAGCACAACGATGCTTACTCGAGTGGTTTGATAAAGCACAAACACTAACCTCTGATTGTCACACCCGGTCAGCGTAGGGGTAATTATACAAACACTATTTGCCTGAAGGGCAACAAGATGTATCCTAACTAAAGACCTAATCAAATAAACTTTATTAAATTATATAATTGGACAAGGATTAAAATTGGCAGGTGGGAGGCCAATTCCGTATTAGATGAGTGCGGCCGTGGACCAACACTACTCTGGATAATTCCTAACGAAATATGGCTGGCAGTGTAGGTGATAGCCAGCCATATTACGTTAGTAATTATCCAGAGTAGTGGTGGTCTGCGGCCGCACTCATCTAATACGGAATTGGCCTCCCACCTGCCAATTTTAACCCCTTCACGACCTTGGACGGATCTATCCGTCAAGGATCGTGTCCCGTTAAGCCCCGCCCCCTGCCGCCCCCTGCCCGTTTTCAACAGCTGACATGTGTGCCTGCATTTTGCGAGTGGAATCGCTTCCACTCGCAACATTTAACCCCTTAAATCTCGCTGCCAAAGTCTGGCAGCGAGATCTATATGCGCGCGGCCATGTTTTTTACTTACCGCCGCCCCCACCGGAAGTCACGTGAGTGATCACGTGACGTTCGGTGGTTGCCATCGTAGCACAGGGTCATGTGATGACGCCTGCAGCTACGAAGTTTCACTTTCGTTTTTCCTCGGCACGGAGCAGAGGGAAACCGGAAGTGACTGAATCTGCTGTTTACAGCTGTATAGCTATGATCAGCAGATAGATAAGAGCGATCGGATTGCTGATTGCTATAGGCACCTAGGGGGACTAGTAAAATAAAAAAAAAAAGTAAAAAAAAAGTTTTAAAACATAAAAAAAACCTAAAAGTTCAAATCACCCCCCTTTCACCCCATTGAAAATTAAAGGGTTAAAAAATAAATAAATATACACATATTTGGTATCACCGCGTTCAGAAATGCCCGATCTATCAAAATATAAAATCAATTAATCTGATTGGTAAACTGCGTAGTGGCAAAAAAAATCCAAACGCCAAAATTACGTTTTTTGGTTGCCGCATGTTTTACGCAAAATGCAATAACAGGCGATGAAAACGTAGCATCTGTGCAAAAATGGTACCATTAAAAATGTTAGCTCGAGACGCAAAAAATAAGCCATCACTGAGCCATAGATCCCGAAAAATGAGACCGCTACGTGTTTCGGAAAATGGCGCAAAACGTACGCCACTTTTATTGGACAAACTTGTGAATTTTTTTAACCCCTTAGATACAAGTAAACCTATACATGTTTGGTGTCTACAAACTCGCACCGACCTGAGGCATCACATAGATACATCAGTTTTACCATATAGTGAACACGGTGAATATAACACTATTGTGCGATCACACTTTTTTTGCAGTTTTTCCACACTTGGAATTTTTTTGCTGTTTTCCAGTACAATATATGGTAAAACCTATGGTTTCATTTAAAAGTACAACTCGTCCCGCAAAAAACAAGCCCTTATATGGCAAGATTGACGGAATAATAAAAAAGTTATGGCTCTCAGAAGAAAAGGAGCAAAAAACAAAAACGCAAAAACGGAAAGTGCCCGGGGGCTGAAGGGGTTAATCCTTCTCCAATTATATAATTTAATAAAGTTTATTTGATTAGGTCTTTAGTTAGGGTACCTCTTGTTGCCCTTCGGGCAAATAGTGTTTGTACTCGAGTGGTTTGCACACGTAAAGTACCCGAACTCCGAACCCGGGTGCTTTATGTCTGTGTTTGGTTCGAACACCGAACCTTGGGTTCGCTCATCTCTATCCACAAGTAATGCCCCTCTTTTATATGGTCTGTGTCTGGTATTACAGTTCAGTTCTACTCACTGCTATAGGAATAATCAACATTATCAAACATGGACATATTGTGTCTTAAGGCCCAGTCACACTAAACAACATCGCTAGCAAGATCGCTAGCAACATCGCTGCTAACGAACAATTTTTGTGACGTAACAGTGATGTTGCTGTGTGTGACATCCAGCAACAACCTGGCCCCTGCTGTGAGGTCGTTGGTTGTTGCTGAATGTCCTGGGCCATTTTTTAGTTGTTGCTCTCCCGCTGTGAAGCACAGATCGCTGTGTGTGACAGCGAGACAGCAACAACTAAATGTGCAGGCAGCAGGAGCCGGCTTCTGCGGACTCTGGTAACCACAGTAAACATCGGGTAACCAAGAAGCCCTTATCTTGGTTACCCGATATTTATCTTCGTTACCAGCGTCCGCCTCTCTCAGCTGTCAGTGCTGGCTCCTGCTCTGTGCACATGTAGCTGCAGTACACATCAGGTAATTAACCCCATGTGTACTGTAGCTAGGAGAGCAAGGAGCCAGCGCTAAGCAGTGTGCGCGGCTCCCTGCTCTCTGCACATGTAGCTGCAGTACACATCGGGTTAATTAACCCGATGTGTACTGTAGCTAGGAGAGCAAGGAGCCAGCGCTAAGCAGTGTGCGCGGCTCCCTGCTCTCTGCACATGTGGCTGCAGTACACATCGGGTTAATTAACCCGATGTGTACTGTAGCTAGGAGAGCAGGGAGCCAGCGCTAAGCAGTGTGCGCGGCTCCCTGCTCTCTGCACATGTGGCTGCAGTACACATCGGGTTAATTAACCCGATGTGTACTGTAGCTAGGAGAGCAGGGAGCCAGCGCTAAGCAGTGTGCGCTGGTAATCAAGGTAAATATCGGGTTGGTTACCCGAAATTTACCTTAGTTACCAAGCGCAGCATCGCTTCCACGCGGCGCTGCTGGCTGGGGGCTTGTCACTGGTTGCTGGTGAGCTCACCAGCAACTCGTGTAGCCACGCTCCAGCGATCCCTGCCAGGTCAGGTTGCTGGTGGGATCGCTGGAGCGTCGCAGTGTGACATCTCACCAGCAACCTCCTAGCAACTTACCAGCGATCCCTATCAGGTTGGATCGTTGTTGGGATCGCTGGTAAGTTGTTTAGTGTGACTGGGCCTTTAAATATCATATAAGATACCATGATATGCATAAAGATTGGAGGATAGGTGTTTAAGGATGAACGTGCTGCTATAAAGGATGAAAGTTTATATTTCTTGTAATTTTATTTCTTGCTCAAACCAAGCCCATTTTCAAATCAAACTATAGATCATTAGACTACCATTATATACATGGTTCATATCATATTCAATAGATAAATAGCAAACATTAATAACACTCGTCACCTTTATTATCACTGCAGCCCCTGGGAGGTGACTGACCTATTTATTTTGACCGACTTGCAATGCTCATCAACCATTACTGTAATGTCTGGCACTACAATCTGTTTTACGTTGTTTCAAGTATATTTTTTTCCAAAAAAAAGTCCACACAATTGTATCACTATCAGTGGTACACAGTGGGAGGGATATTGACTCAATATTAAAAATTATGTACACGTTTGCACCTCTGCAGCCTATAAGTGGAGGATGATCTCTTATAGCACAGTTCCAGCGTTTTGTTTTGTGGAGTGGTACTTTAAAGGGAATCTGTCATCACTTTGACCTTTTTACACTGTTAATATGGGCACACAGGTTATAGAATGCTGATAATAGTCTTACCTTTATGTTTCATATCAGATGCCTTGTTGTGGAAAAATCATCTTTCATCAATTTATGTAAATGACCTCTTCCAGGCTATGGGGCGGATGCTGCCTGGAAGATAACGCCGCCTCCAGATATTATTTTAAATAAAAGGGGGGTTATCTTCCAGGCAGCATCCACCCAGTAGCCTGGAAGAGCTCATTTACAAAAAGTGATAAAAGATGATATTTCCACAACAGGGCATCTGATATGAGATATAAAGGTATTACATTTTTCAGCATTCTATAACCTGTATGCCCATATTAACAGTTTAAAAAGGTCAAAGTGATGACAAATTCCCTTTGAATCTAAGTCCCTTGACCCCAGTCTTATACATTACTCCCAAAAAGTTAGGGATATTTGGCTTTCTGGTGAAATTTATGCTACAGTGATATTTTATCATGAAAGTGGGGTATTTAAGTAGAAGCCTGGTGATTTCCTCATTTCAAACAATTAATTCAAAAAAGTCAACAACAGTGGTGAGTATACCCACCAAAAATGTCAATGACTCAATAACTTGTCATGTGGTCTTGAGCGCCAATTACAGCTTGGCAATAATGTCTCATACTGTTCACAAGTGGAGTTATTGTCTGCCGATGCATGGCATCCTATTCTTCTTGAAGGGAGGCCCTCAGGTCACTTAGGTTCTGGGGTAAGAGCTACAAGTCTCTACACAGCGACTCAACTGATCTCATAGGTATTCTATTGCATTCAAGTCTGGAGAAAGTACAGGCCACTCCATTTCAGGTACTATAGTCCCCAGCAGACGTTCCCTAATGATGCGACCTTGATAAGCTGGAACATTATTGTCCATGAAGATGAAATTAGGCCTTTGTTGTTCATGCAAAGGCACAAATGACTGGACTAATTATGTTATTCAAGTAGTAGAGGCTCGTCAGTGTACCATTCACAAAGTGTAGGGCAATTCTGTATTGACTAGACACATCTGACCACCCTGTCATCACCACCACCACCAAAGGCTCGTCTGGTGACAACAGTGGCTGATGCATAACGCTCTTCTTGACATCTCAAAAATCATTGTGGGCCATCATTTCTAGTCACCATGAATCGACTTCCATTAGTGAATAGCACTGAGAAGCACTGGTCTCTTGCCGAGAAAGATGATGATGCCTGTGCCTGTTGGTATGGTCAGGTAGATAACAGCAAGTTGTGCAAAAAGTACTGAAAAATTAAAGTTAGACAAGTGCATTCAAAAGTTTATAGAAGGTCACATTAAGTTCACCTGCAAAGGTTACAGTGCATTTTTTGGATCATCCTGAAATTTCTCCCAAAATCCAAAATATCTCTATGAGAGTCAAAACAAGGCTCTCATAGACTTACATTGAGTTGTGTCCTCCGGTGTGCTCCATAAAGAACATTAACACTGTTGGCAGGTCATAAAGTGTCGGTGACGAATTGGAGCATCAGTGAAAACAGATAAAAACGCTGATAGCTAAGTATAAGACAAGGGGCTAGGGACTAAGATTTAAAGCACCACTGCAGCAGTGAAATAAAAAAATGCTGGGGTGGTATTTTAAGTAAGGAGGACAGTGCTTGCAGAATTGAATTCGGCAGCTTTATGTGCTCATCTGATGCTGCAGAAACAAAGCTGCCTATTTTTGCAATATGGAAAATGCACAGTTTTGCTCTAGCAGCATGACCATTTGGCTGGTCCAAAGTGTCAATCACCAGAAGTGAAGCCTCTCACTGGCAAGCAGGAAGCTGCAAAGCTAGGAAGCAGTGTGTTCCTGAACACAGAACTTGAGAAAACCTCCTCAACCAAGTTTCAAAATAGTTTCATAATTTTTTTCTAATATTTTGCGGTTGCAGGGCATCCAACTCTTTTATCTAGCTAAGTGACCTGCAACAAAAATAAATTAATTAATTAAAAAAAATGGTTTTCTGCTCCTGCCTCCCTTCTCTCAGTGTTATAGATAGTAGGGAGGGGAAGGAGCTGTACACCGATCGACAGTAGAGAAAAGTGAACATAGCGGAAGTTTATGAAGAGCAAAGAAAGCAAGCTCATGGAAAGGAAATAAGTGAAGTTCTTGAGGTGTGCTGAAACATGTGAGAATTTGAAGAATCGGTGCGGAAACTCAAAGAGTTCACATTCAGTATGTATTTCAGGGAGGGACAATCTCACAGGAAAAAAATCTGAAACCTGGATCAGGCTGCAAGCTGCAAATCTGGGAACCTGAAAGTGAATGTAGATTGCAGACAAACACAAAAGGAAGATTTTTTAAAAAAAAAACAAAGGATCCAAAATTGCATTGAACCACTGTGCATGTCATGACCTGTAAATTGCACACATTTTAATAAAAGAATCATTATTCTAATTTGGGTGCTCTGGATTTCTTATTTAATATTTAGTATACATCTCTTTATATTGTGTATGATTATAGTATTGCCATTTTAAAGTGTTAATGATTGGGTCACTGCATCTGACTGCAAATTACCACTTTATTAAAATAGTTTGTCATAGTTTTTACTCCACTGAACTTAATTGCTGGAAGATCCTCAAAAGGCCACTAGGCTCCAGTGCTGCTCTTTATACACACTATTATATCCAGACGGACATGTGACCAGTCATTGGCTTGAGCAGTCATATGCCTGTCAGACAACAACAGAAATTGCACAGGCCACAGGATAATCCGGGCAGCGTTGGAATAGGAGGGGGATTGGTAGGGCATGTACAATGGATATTATTTTCAAGCATTCTGAAGTTTTTTCAATACGGGATTTCATGAGAAGTCACCCCCTTTAAGATCTCAGACCATAAAGCATACAATCTATAATTGAATTCTTATCATATGTAATAGAGATAAATATATTTACGATATTTGTAATCCCATAAAGTAACAAATTGTTTTAGAATATCCGTCTTATACAAATAATTTATACAGAAATGTACAGATAATGTCCAGAGGAAAATCAAAATGGGTTGGACAAATTGCTTGTATCGCAACTTAAAGGGATTTTGCTATGTAATCTGAAGAAAGCATGTTGCAGCGGTTAACACAGAAATTTCAGTGATACCTCTATTTCACACTGTGTGCAGTTGTTTATCTGCAATGTTTGTATTAGATTGAGGAGAATATCAATGCTGGACTAGGTCAGCTAGTCCAGCACGCCCCCTGCTGTGATGAGCAGCTCACTATTTATACACATTATATATAGAGAGCCTGGTGTGGGTGGGGACAACTTTCTCAGCTCTGTTGCATTACTAAATCTAAAAAAAACTAAGTCAGAACTGCAGCAGACTCTGCTAGACCGTTAATTTCAGGGTCTCTTTGCCTATATCATGCTGCTTTCAGACTGGTTGGATAAAACCTGCTGACAAATTCCCTGTAACATCCATTGGAGAGTATTATGATAGGTGTAGAAATCTTCACATATTTTCAAAAGCAGTTGCATGGGGAATAGATCTATAGATTTATGGATTGTGTGTGTGTGTGTGTGTGTGTGTATAGTACAGTGCTGGCTGAAAGTGTTTGCACCCTTGAAATTGTTGTAGAAAATAAAGTATTTCTCCCAGAAAATTATTGCAATTCTATAAGTCTCGTTATACACGTTTGTTATTTCCTTTATGTGTATTGGAACAACACAAAAAAACAGATAAAAAAAAAAAAAGCAAATTAGACAATTTCACACAAGATCCCAAAAATGGACTCCAAAATTGTTGGCACACTCAACTCAATATGTGGTTGCAAAAATCAAAAAGCTTCTTATACCTCCCAACTAGAATTTTAGAGCACTTCTTTTGCAAACTGCTCCAGGTTTCTCATATTTGAAGGATGGCCTCTCGCAACAGCAATTTTATGATCTCTTCACAGGTGTTCAATGGGATTTAGATCCGGACGCATTGCTGCCACTTCAGAACTCTCCAGTGCTTTGTTTCCATCCATTTCTGGGGGTCTCTTGAAGTATGTTTGGGGTCATTGTCCGGCTGGAAGACCCATTACCTAGGACATAAACCTAGCTTTCTGACACTGGATACCACATTGGAATCCAAACTCCTTTGGTAATCTTCAGATTTCATGATGCCTTGTACACGGTCAAAGCACCAAGTGTCAGAGGCAGCAAAACAACCCCCAAACATCTCTGAACCTCCACCATATGAGACTGAAGGTACTGTGTTCTTTTCTTTGTAGGCCTCATTCCATTTTCAGTAAACAGTAGAATGAAGTGCATTACCAAAAATCTCTAGCTTGGTCTCATCTGTCCACAAGACGGTTTCCCAGAAGGACTTTGGCTTACTCCCGTACATTTTGGCAAACTGTAATCTAGCATTTTTAGGTCTCTGTGTCAGCATGGGGATCCTCCTGGGTCTCCTGCCATAGCATTTTATTTAATTCAAATGTGGACGGATAGTTCGAGCTGACACTGATGAACCTGGAGCCTGAAGGACAGCTTGAATTTCTTTGGAATTTGATTGGGGCTGCTTATCTACCATCCGGACTATCCTGCGTTGCTACTTTTCATCATTTTTTCTCTGCCATTCACATCCAGGGAGATTAGCCACAGTGTCATGGGTTGTAAACTTTTTGATCATTTTGCGCACTGTGAACAAAGGAACATCAAGATTTCTGGCAATAGACTTGTAACCTTGAGGATGTTGATATTTTTCAACAATTTTGGTTCTCAAGTCCTCAGACAGTTCTCTTCTCTCTTTTTGTTCTCCATGCTCAGGCACAATACAAAGACTGAGTCAACATCTTCCCTTTTTATCTGGTTTCAGGTGAGATTTTCATATTGACTACACCTGTTACTTGCTACAGGTGAGTTTGAATGTGCATCACATGCTTAAAACAAAGCAAATCACTGCCCGTGGCGCACAATATCACTAGCACCCGTCACACGTACTTACCTGCATAGCGACGTCGCTGTGGCCGGCGAACTGCCTCTTTTCTAAGGGGGCGGTTCGTGCGGCGTCACAGCATCATCACACGGCAGCGTCCAATAGAAGCAGAGGGGCGGAGAGCAGCCACAGGAAAGTCAAGCCCACCTCGTTGCCGGAGGATGCAGGTACAGTGTTGTTCGTCGTTCCCGGGGTGTCACACATAGCGATGTGTGCTGCCTCAGGAACGACAAACAACCTGTGTCCAGCACCATCAACGATATTTGGGATTTGAACGATGTGTCAACGATCAACGATTAGGTATTTTTGATCGTTAGCGGTTGCTCGTACGTGTCACATGCAATGACGTCGCTAACGAGGCCGGATGTGCGTCACAAATTCCGTGACCCCAACGACATCTCGTTAGCGATGTTGTTACGTGTAAAGCCCCCTTAAGGTAACACGAGTGCATAAAAAAAAAATTTTTCACTTGTTTTACGGGTGCTGTGCGTGTGCAATCGGTATGCAATCCGTATTTTTTCACTCAGCAGCTATTAAACATTTACAGGACCATTTACAGTTTCCTATGCTACAGAATTGTTATGTACCAAAAACAAATCAGATTCTATACTGTGGCTATTAGGACATACAGTATTTTTGCTCACACCCATTCAGTTTCAGAGGGAAATCGCAGCATGATGAGATTTTTTTCAATAGAGTCTGTAAAAAAATGGTCATCACAACTGTCCCATTGAATAACATTGGTCTAATAAAAAAATCAGATAGCACTCGTCCGATTTATAGGGTAGTGTGAGCGAGCCTTAAAACAAATAAATATACAGAATTGTGTGCTACTGTGAAGTTTGAACTCTCACAATGGAAATGGTATTAAATATATGACTGGCATGTCTAAAAAAAAATTGTTTAAAAGAACTCAAGTCCTCAGTGGTTGATACCTTTTAATGGCTAACTGAAAAGATGGTAATAATTGCAAGCTTTTGAGACTACTCAGGTCTCTTCATCAGGCATGGTATAACACAAAATCTGAAGAGTCACATATTGACTCTTCAGATTTTGTGTTATACCATGCCTGATGAAGAGACCTGAGTAGTCTCGAAAGCTTGCAATTATTACCATCTTTTCAGTTAGCCATTAAAAGGTATCAACCACTGAGGACTTGAGTTCTTTTAAACATTTTTTTTTTATCTATACTGGCTAACACGGTACAAAGATATATTTTACTGGCATGTCTAATAAATTCAGAGTTTTGAGCGCTGTTCAAACATGGAAGGGTCTACAGCCAAAAAGTCATAAAGACACACTAAAGACCCTTTTTAACCAAGGGTAAGCAGACATCTCATGCATTTTTTTGATTTCCCCAAATGAACATTGAAAAAAAAAATGTAATAGCCGTTGCTCAGACTAGCTTGCTATAAATGTTAGCTAACTGCTTCACTACATAAAATTTAATGTACTATCACACAGCTAGAACATGTGAACATCAGTGTTTCCGATCCCAGGAGCACTCCAAACCTTACTTATTGTTACAGTTTTCTATGCTTCATATAATAAACAGTGACGAGAGGAATACTAGATTATAATACTGCTGTGAAGGCTTACAAACTATTATTTGAGGATGTTTTTGTATATAGGTAAATATGTGCCATAAATAACACACAAAGAAAAATAATCCACTATTTGGATTTTGAGTTCTACATTATAATTAGAGTTGAGCGCAGTTCGAGGTTCGAAGTTCTCCAGTTCGCGGCTCGAGTGATTTTGGGGGCTGTTCTAGATCGAACTAGAACTTGAGCTTTTTGCTAAAGCTCAATAGTTCTAGATACGTTCGAGAACGGTTCTAGCAGCAAAAAGACCAGCTAATTACTAGCTGGCTTTCCGCTGTAATAGTGTAAGTCACTCTGTGACTCACACTATTATGAAATTTCAGTGTATAGTGTGCGGGAACAGCGCATTCAGATCACTGCTGTTTGGATAATGGCGATCGCCATTTTTTTTTTTTTTTCCTTGTCTTCCTTCCCTAAGCGCGCGCGTGTAGTGGGGCGGGCCAGCATGTCAGACAAACCCAGACACACTCACAGCTAAGTGGACTTTTAGCCAGAGAAGCAACGGCATGTGTGATAGGATGTCCATGTCACATGTCCCTGCATTATAAAAACGAGTATCTGCCCGTCCGGACGCCATTATCTCTTCTGTGTCTGGGTGTCAGTCACCACTGGCGTAGCTCCTGTCTCCGATACTGCTGTGTACGCTCTATACACAGCGCTATACAGAATAGGGATAGAAGTTTCTTTCAGCCCTTGTAAGGGCTAATACCGGCAGTGTCAGAGCCATAGGTGACAGTCAGGGCCGTGAAAACAGATTTTAACAGCTACACAAGATGACAGCGTCTGTGTAGCTAAGGTCAGGGATTTCCTCGCTGCATTTCCCCATTAGGAGGGATAGAAAGGGAGGCTTCCTTTCCTCTACCCAGACCCATAACCCTGCCACTGTACCCTCCTGCCCTTTGCACACTCAAACTCATTGTTACTAAGCCATTATACTAGCAAACACTGAGGAAACTTAGTGGCATCCTAAACGTGGCTGTTGGACTTCTGTATTGTCCCACTAGTGCAAAGATATTTGCAGCACGTCTGCCTTCATTGCACACTCAAGCTCATTTGTTACTAAGCCATTATACTAGCAAACACTGAGGAAACTTAGTGGCATCCTAAACGTGGCTGTTGGACTTCTGTATTGTCCCACTAGTGCAAAAATATTTGCAGCACGTCTGCCTGCCGCGCACACTCAAACTCATTGTTACTAAGCCATTATACTAGCAAACACTGAGGAAACTTAGTGGCATCCTAAACGTGGCTGTTGGACTTCTGTATTGTCCCACTAGTGCAAAGATATTTGCAGCATGTCTGCCTGCATTGTACACTCAAACTCATTGTTACTAAGCCATTATACTAGCAAACACTGAGGAAACTTAGTGGCATCCTAAAAGTGGCTGTTGGACTTCTGTATTGTCCCACTAGTGCAAACATATTTGCAGCACGTCTGCCTGCAATGCACACTCAAACTCATTGTTACTAAGCCATTATACTAGCAAACTATGCTGCCAGTTTAAGGGCCGTAGTTGCATTGTCAGGGATAATTATTGTTGTTTATTCTCCTGTTAATAAAGCTACACCACCGCTGAAATCTACACCACCTCTCAATTTTTACTACCACATTTTAAGTGCACAATCTTGTCGCAATCAAAATGAGTGGCAAAATGACAGATGCTGGTGGAAAGGGGAAGAGGCGTGTTGGAAAAGGAAAAAAAGGGTTTGTCCGTGGGGAAGGTGGCAAAGCTCCATTAACATCTGCTGAAGATAGACCATCTTCCAGCAAAAGTAAGATGTCTACTACTTACCGTGGACAATCCGATGTGCTCCCTTTTTTACGGACACGAACAACTGGAACAAAGGTAGATGATGGCCAAAAAAGGAAAATGCTTGAATGGATCTCAAGTGGTCCAACAAGTGCCCTCTCCGCCACCTCAACTACCGCATCCAAAAAACACCAGTCCTCTGAGTTGTCAGCCCAATCACACTTGCATTCTCCCAGCTCTGAAGTCTCCATCTGCCCTGCACAGTATGGTGGAACTGAGATGGCTGAGTCTGCAGAGCTGTTCAGTCACACTATAGCCTGGGAATCAGATGTCTGCTCCCAAGCTACAGTGAGTACAGAACTGGAAATGGTCTGCAGTGATGCCCAGAACCTTTGTGACTCTGATTCAGGCCGTGAGGACGAAGTTTCTGAGCATAATGTTGACCCTTTTTCACAAACTGTAACACCTGTTGTTATAGACAATGAGGAACATACTGATGACGATGAGACGCAGATACCAGATTGGGATGCTAACTTAAATATTCGGTCAGGGCAAGAAGAGGCTCGGTCTGAGGGGGAGGGGAGTGCAAACACAACAATTGATGAGGAAGTTCTAGATCCCACCTACTGTCAACCCACAGTCAGGCCCTCGAGGAGGTCAACAGAGGCGGTGGAGGAGGATGCAACCGACGACGAAGTTACCTTGCGCCTTCCTGGACAGAGTCGGAGCACTGGTAGCACGTCTACAACTGCATCCTCAGCCACCACTCTGCCTCTGAGCACTAGTCGGGGGGGCTCAGCAGGTCGCATGCCCTCTAAGCCTTGCCTAGCCTGGTCCTTTTTTGACATAGCAAAAGATCGCCCAAATTATGTGATCTGTAAAATTTGTCGTGATTCTGTTAGTAGAGGGAAAAACCTCAGCAGTTTGACAACTTCTTCCATGAATCGTCACATGAATAAATATCATATGTCCCAGTGGGAAGCTCACCGTGCTGCAATGCGGCCTAGCGGAGCGAACCATCCACCGCCTGCCCCTTCCAGTGCATCCGCGCGCTCTTCATCTTCTAGGACTGTGGGGACAGCTGTCACACCTGGTTTTCCACGCACAACTTCCACCACTGTAACCGCAACAGGCAGTTTGCTTGGTAGGTCGTCAGTTGGTTTGGAAGGGGAAACAAGTGCGTGTGTACAGCTCTCTCAGACATCGATAGCACCAACGTTGGATGAAGGCAACATCATGTCTATGCCTGCACTTTCCTCACAAAGCTGCATTTTTCCAGGGACACCCTACTCAACACCGTCTACACACAGCAGCCAGATCTCTGTCCCTCAGATGTGGACAAATAAAAGGCCATTTCCTGCGACCCAAGACAAAGCTAAGAGGTTGACTTTATCCCTCTGTAAGCTCTTGGATACGGAAATGCTGCCTTTCCGCCTGGTGGACACACAGGATTTTAAAGACCTTATGTCTGTCGCTGTGCCCCAGTACCAGATGCCCAGTCGCCACTACTTCTCTAAGAAAGGTGTGCCCTCGCTACACCAGCATGTCGCACACAACATCACCGCTTCCTTGAGAAACTCTGTGTGTGAACGGGTGCATTTCACCACCGATACTTGGACCAGTAAGCATGGACAGGGACGTTACATGTCGCTGACTGGGCACTGGGTAACTATGGTGATAGATGGTGAAGGGTCTGCTGCACAAGTCTTGCCGTCCCCACGACTTGTGTGTCAATCCTCTGTCTGTCCAAGTTCCGCCACTGCTTCTGCCTGCCTCATCCACCTCATCTGGGTCCTCCACCTCCGCCCCAAGCCTGCCTGGTCAGGTCACCAGCGTTTTCACTGCGCAGAAGGAATCACGCACCTCTCATTACTATGTTGGCAGCAGAGCGCAATGGCATCAGACGGTCTTTAGCTTGACATGTCTTGGAAATAGGAGTCACACAGCGACTGAGTTGTGGGCAGCTCTGGAGACTGAGTTTAATAAATGGTTGTCTCCACTCAACCTGCAGCCTGGTAAGGCCGTGTGCGACAATGCTGCAAACCTGGGTGCGGCCCTTCGCCTGGGCAAGGTGACACACGTGCCTTGTATGGCTCACGTGTTGAACCTTGTTGTCCAGCAATTTTTAACACACTATCCCGGCCTAGATGGCCTTCTGACCAGGGCACGAAAACTGTCTGCTCACTTCCGCCGTTCAACCGCCACAGCTGAGCGACTTGCATCGCTCCAGAAGTCTTTCGGCCTGCTGGTTCATCGCCTGAAATGCGATGTGCCGACACGCTGGAAGTCGACTCTCCACATGTTACAGAGACTGTGGCATCACCGCCGAGCCCTGGTGCAATACGTCATGACGTATAGCCTGGGCCAACGAGATGCAGAGGTGGGGAAGATCACCCTGATGGAGTGGTCTCAGATCAAGGACCTATGCACCCTTCTGCACAGTTTCGACATGGCGACGAATATGTTTAGCGCTGACAATGCCATTATCAGCATGACAATTCCAGTCATGTACATGCTGGAGCACACGCTAAACACTATTCGGAGTCAGGGGGTGGGACAACAGGAAGGGGAGGAACTACAGGAGGATTCATATGCGCAAGACACAACAACATCACCAAGGTCCAGACGTTCATCATCACCAACACGGCAGGCATGGGACCATGGGGGACAGGGATCAACAAGGGCGCATGGTAGCAGGCGAAATGTTGAGGAAGGTGCAGGAGAACATGAAGAAATGGAGGACGAACTGTCCATGGACATGGAAGACTCAGCGGATGAGGGAGACCTTGGTCAAATTTCAGTTGAAAGAGGTTGGGGGGAGATGTCAGAGGAAGAAAGAACGGTTAGCACCTCTATGCCACAAACACAGCGTGGACTTGGTCCGCATGGCTGCGCAAGACACATGAGCGCCTTCTTGCTGCACTACCTCCAACATGACCCTCGTATTGTCAAAATTAGAAGTGATGATGACTACTGGCTTGCCACACTATTAGATCCCCGGTACAAGTCCAAATTTTGTGACATAATTCCAGCCATAGAAAGGGACGCACGTATGCAGGAGTATCAGCAGAAGCTGTTACTCGATCTTAGCTCGGCTTTTCCACCAAACAACCGTGGTGCAGGGAGTGAATCTCCCAGTTGTAACTTGACAAACATGGGACGGTCTCGTCATCTTCAACAGTCTACCCGTACCAGTAGCACCGTATCTGGTGCTGTTAACAGCAATTTTATTGAATCTTTTCATAATTTTTTTAGACCGTCCTTTGCAAGGCCACCAGAGACAACAAGTCTGACACATAGTCAACGGCTGGAGAGGATGATACAGGAGTATCTCCAAATGAACATCGATGCCATGACTTTGCAAATGGAGCCTTGCTCATTTTGGGCTTCAAATCTTGAAAAATGGCCAGAGCTCTCCACTTACGCCTTGGAGATTTTGTCGTGTCCAGCTGCCAGCGTTGTCTCTGAACATGTCTTCAGTGCTGCTGGGTGTGTGCTGACAGATAAGTGCACGCGTCTGTCCAGTGACAATGTGGACAGACTAAAGTTCATCAAAATGAACAAGTCACGGATCCACAAGGATTTTACTACCCCTGTGTCATCCTGGGGAGAGTAAATGCTTGTGGATTTGGAATGTGCTTGATGCAAATCAAAACATCATGTTTGCAACTACGGCACAAGTGCTGCCACTGATGGGGTGTCTGTGTGGCCCAATTTTTTGAAAAAAAGGGATACTCCGCTTGGAGTAACCCTTGCTTACATTGTTTTAAAAAATGATCCAAGATACACAGCGCTGGGATCAGGAAAGACTTTGCTACCTACCCCGGGGTCATCCTGGGAACGGTTAAGTATGGCGTATTTTTGAATGTGCTTGATGCAAATCTAGCTGTGAAGTGTACAACTGGGGCAAAAGTGCTGCCACTGAAGGGGTGAGTGTCTGTGAGGCCCAATTTTTGGAAAAAAGGGAGACTCCGCTTGGAGTAACCCTTGCTTGCCATGTTTTTAAAAAGGAGCCAAGATGAACAGATCTGGGATCAGGAAAGACTTAGCTACCTACCCCGGTGTCATCCTGGGGACGGTGAAGGATGGCGTATTTTTGAATGTGCTTGATGCAAATCTAGCTGTGAAGTGTACAACTGGGGCACAACTGCTGCCACTGAAGGGGTGGGTGTGTGTGGGGCCCAATTTTTGGAAAAAAGGGAGACTCCGCTTGGAGTAACCCTTGCTTGCTGTGTTTTTTAAAAGGAGCCAAGATGAACAAGTCATGGTTCAGCAAAGACTTTGCTACCTACCCCGGTGCAATCCTGAGGACGGAAAAGGATGGCGTATTTTTGAATGTGCTTGATGCAAATCTAGCTGTGAAGTGTACAACTGGGGCACAAGTGCTGCCACTGAAGGGGTGGGTGTGTGTGTGGCCCAATTTTTGGAAAAAAGGGAGAACTCCGCTTGGAGTCACCTTGTGGTGTTTTACATGATTTTAGAAGGGCGTGCCATGCCTATATCTGTGTCTCCTCCTCTTTTTCCTTGTCCAGCTCTTTTGTTTTCGCATGAGTATATGTCCTTGTCACTTTCCCATGTGTTTGTGTTGTGTTGTGAGTTGTTTGTCACCTTTTGGACACCTTTGAGGGTGTTTTCTAGGTGTTTTTATGTGTTTGTGATTTCCTGCCATTGTTTCCTATGTGGTTCGAGTTCGATTCGTCGAACGTTCGACTAACTGAACTCGAACGGGACCTCCGTTCGACGAACCGAACTCGAGTCGAACCACGGCCGGTTAGCTCATCTCTAATTATAATCTCTTATGCTAAATGAATGTTTGCACCTATGTGTCTCCATTCAAGAGAAGGAAGCAGCATTGCACTTGCATGACGGATTCACTATAGGCCGTCCGGTTATGCAGCTAATGGTCACATAGTGCTAAAACACATGTGATCAGAGGGGTAGGGTTTCACATGTCCATGAAACACAGGACTGGAATAAGGGCACAAACACATCAGCGGTATTCTGCCGCACTGCCGGATCCGGCATAAGGGCAATACAGTACAATACAGTTCACAGACAGTGCGGCAAGCCCCGTTCACATGCTGTCACATGCTCCGGTCACGGCCGCATGTGCCTGGAGCTTGCCAGTGAACTTTAATGTACTGTACTGTCCTTGTGCCGGATCTGCGAGTGCGTCAGGAAAACGCTGATGTGAAACCAGCGTAATTGATCCAATTGCAGGTATCCTGACCTGAGCTGCCTCATATGAAGTTCAGATCTGAACACAGTTTGTTTTTTAAAACGTGTGAAACTGGCTTAAGGTGTGTGGTTCTAAAAATCTATTGCCTGGAAATAAGTACTAGGGCTTTCAAAAGTTATGGCAAAGGAAGTACAGAAAGAAATAAAGAGTCTGGTATGTTAAACCAACATTAAACCTAGAAATAAATGTTAAAATGCAAAAGGAAGCTGCCCCACTGCAGACTATGATCCAGAAATCTTGTAAGGAACCAAGTCATCAAAGGGGTGGCCCAATAGCTTTAACTACCTTAACAAATACCTATCTTTCAGCCCAAAACACTTTTGCAATTATCTTTCTTATTAAATTCTCTATGTGATGCCCTGGCCTATCAGGTCATCACAGGGTATTGTGCAATCTGCCCTTCTGTACAGTATCCGCATCCTCCTTGGTTACGGATCCCTGTCTTTTGGTGTTGCTAAGATCAGAGCCAGTCAAAACCCTAGGAACACTCTGCACCACACCCACCAGACACACCATTGGGGGTCCTGAAGGGAATAGGGGGGTTGGTAAGGGGAAGTGAGAAGTGTCAGTTGAGTCGAGAAGAGGGAAGTAAAGTGTGAGGAGAGGAGAGAGGAGGTCAGGAGCTGGGCTCCCTGTAGAGTACTAGGTGTTAGACGTTGGTCTGGGCCTGGTAGGCGCTGGAACTACAGTCACAGGGGATCGTGTCAAGGGGCACTTATCTGCCAAGGAGGGCAGCCGGCGGCCTTGAGCCATCTCCGGGTAGGGGCCAGGGCACGACGGGGTACGTGGACCCTAGGCCGGGAAGTAGCTTCAAGCGTCCTGGTAATTTACCCGACGGGGGTGAAGTCGTCAAGATTCATCCCTCACCCGCTCCAAAATCGGGGTACTAGCGCAACGATGGGATAGGACTTTCCCAGTAAATAGCCCAGAAAATCCCAAGCGTGAACACTGAGAGCAAGCTCACTCTGTTAGCCATACGGGTGAGCGGGACCCGACTAGTTCCATACTATAGGGTCCAAATAGTGAAGAAGGTGCCACAGAAAAGGTCACAGGCTAACAAGCAACACCAAGGGCACAGATTCCAGCGTGCTCCCTCCTTGCTGCAGCGGTGCTCAAAATTCTGGTTTACAAGCTATCGGTGTCAGTATTCTTGGACTGAGTACGCAGAAACCTTTTCCTCTCCCAATGGCACCCAATCGCTACCATCACCGGGCCCTGGGGCAAAACCCCCTAACCACGGATGGGTCAAACACCTTGCTGCCATACCACTGCCACTGGGCGCTCCCAACAGCAGCAGTGGTACTCCATCTTACCACGCACCGTGGGTGGCGTCACAAACTCCTAACCCCCCTGTACATATCCCCTTCCCCTTTAATTCGAGTGGCCGCACGACCCCCCGGGTCCGGAGACCCCTTGATCCACCGCGGATCCGGATCCGAGCAGCCCGGCTGCTGGCACAAGGGCGGCACATCTACACTTTTCTTTACCCTGCTATTTGCTATATGTGTTTATTTTTACTTAATTTACTATAAAATTCTGTTTGAGAAAGGTCTCACAGGAGGCTGGGGCTGCACTCACTTCTCTGCTGCATCTATCATCCCTCCTGAAATTAACGTCAATGGGGATTGGAGGCGGCGCTAGAGTCACTTACCACAGCTGGTGTCACCTTCTTCCCCTGATGACATCCTGGCTCAGTAGACGTAATGGAAAACTATGACAGCAACACCGCCCCCTGATGAGGATTTATTTAAGAGCAGTAATAAAACCAGGACGAATGACCGCTTCATTATGGCACTGGTGTTGCTCACATAGTTACTATTTCAAGCCTTGATGACAATTCATTTTAGGGGACTAGACTGCAGTGTAAGAAGCAGTGACTGACGACACTGGTGACTAAAGATGTGGTAATTTCTCGGTCACCTCTACTGATACAGGATGATATCAAGGGACTGGTCTGGGAGTGGCTGTGGTCCGTGACCACAGCACCACCCCCAAATGAAGTCCCCTTTTAGGAAGGGTTATAGACAACCACCAGTAGCAGGATAGAGAGAAGTATAAGGAATAATATTAAAAAAAAAGATAGAAGGAGAGAGAAGAGAAAGTGAAGGAGAGAGAGGAAGGGAAAGAGAAAAAGGGAGGACAAGAGAGAAAAAGAGAAATGGAGGGAGAGAGAAAAAGGGATGAGAGAGAGAGAAAGGGAGGGAGAAAGAAATGAAGAAAAAAGTAGGGTGAGAGAGTTTTGTAAGAAAAGATTTAGCATCACCTGTGTTTTAAGGCTGGGGCCACACAAGCATTACTGCGAGTGCATTGCATGATACTCTGCTGGAGTGTAAGCCGAGTGTCATGCCACTATGATGCGATCCTGTGATCAGATCACAGCTGCAGAGGAGAGGGAGGGACTAATCTCCATACCTCATCCATTGTCAGTTGATGCGTATATTGCACTGCACTTCGCTGTAATGTGAGTGCAGTGCGATGTTTCTCTTGCACACATAGACTTGTATGGGTGCGAGAGAAAACGAATCGCATTCCACCTGCAGCATGCTGCGATTGTTTTCTCAGTCCGATTAGGGCTGAAAAAAAAAATCACTCACAGGAGCGCCCCATAGAATTATCGCATTCCACTTGTTGCGTCTTTCAGGGATTTTCTATCCAGTGGGCATTCTATCAGTGACTAACAGGTTTCTTTCTATAAATGTACATGCCGAGTTAGTTGTCAGTCAGTGAAAGGACCAAAAAGCCCAGAAAGAGCAGAGGGTTAAATTATTAAAAGACAAATTATAATGAAAAAAATTATATTATCAATCCACTCTGCTCCCCCTGCTCTATAAAATGATTCCTACAGATTAGACTGCACTGTCATGGTGACAGATTCCCTTTGATTGAAATTATTTATCAAAGTCTATGGGCATGTGAATAGGCTGGGAAGTACTACAACACAAGTGTAAAAAAAAAACACAAAAAAAACAACTCTAAGCAAGTCTCTTACTATATATAATTTAAAATATGCACAAAATAATATGCATTCTATAAGGGAAAAAAAGCAAAAAAATATCCATTCTCATGCTTATATATTTATTTTATGTGGGGTTTTTTAAGTCTCATCTTGTTTCCCAGTAAAGCACTAGTAGACAACTGTAATAATCATTTGTTTTTCACCCAAGATGGAGTCTTTGTTATCTCTTATAATTCGAGTTGAGCGGACTTCTAATAATCCGGGTCCGGTGGATCCATCGCGGGTTTGAAAAGGAGAGAGAGTGTGAGAGTGAGTGAGAGAGTGAGTGAGTGAGAGAGAGAAAGAAAAAAAAAAATCCGGATCGTGCAGCCGGATTCCCGCGTCCGGGTCGGACCCGGATCGGATGCTGAAACCGCGCGGATCCGGATTTTTACAGTTCAGATCCGCTCAACACTACTTACAATACATAATTCTCTGCTTACTGAGAGATTGTCAGCTGAAGCTACCTGCCTAGGAATGGCACTTGCATGAAAAATTGTCACCTTCAGATGGACAAAGGCGGGAACCTAGATATATAAAAAACATTGAAGAGTCCTGGAATCAGGCTATCTTTAAAGCTCTGTATTGCAATGGTATTTGAATTAAGAAGATATTTTACGCATGACAACTTATGGATCATGTGGCACAGTAAACACTACACCTTTAGAGTTCGCACTATTCATAAAGAATACGGCATGTAACATGTCAGCGGAGACAGAAAGAGAAAAATGAAAGGCATTAATGGGTCAAACAAGCATCAAAACCCAAGGGATAATATATATATACAACATCATAAACGCTCACAGTGCATGCAGCATTAATCATTTTCCTTCAAGTGTACAAATAGACATCATGAGAATCCTGCAAGCAAACATGGTCACTGCGCAGTGACAAATAATGAGCAACAGAGTTTTGGTATAGTACGTAACTAAAACAAAAAGCTACTTAATATCTCAATTTATGCTATAGAATAGAACATGCCACTTAAAGAGGTTTCTATTCCTTTTATCTTGATGGTCTATCTCTAGGATAGGTCATCAATGTCTGATTGGCTGCGTACCGACATTCCGCTGATCAGCTGTTCTCAGTGCCAGCGGTGGCAGCAGGCGGCCGGAAATGCTCTGTTCCGGAACTGCCCCATCAACCAATAGCGGCTGCAGCCGGGTACTGCACATCTGCTTCCTATTCATTTGAATGGGATGTGGATAAGCAGTACCTGACTGGGGCAGCTCCAGAACTGAGCAGTTTCGGCCACCTGCTGCCACTGCCGGCACTGAGAACAGTTGATCGGTGGGGGTGCCGGGTGTCGGACACTGGCTGATCAGATATTGATGACCTATCTAAGGATAGACCATCAATGAAAAAGTGGTGGACAATTCCTTTAAAGGGAACCTGTCATCACTTTTTTGGCGTATAAGCTGCGGCCACCACCACCGGGCTCTTATATACAGCATTCTAACATGCTGTATATAAGAGCCCAGGCCGCTGTGAGAACATAAAAAAACACTTTATAATACTTACCTAACGGTCGCGCGGTTGGCCATATGGGTATCTCTGTTCTCCGGTGCTGGCGCCGTGTCTTTCGGCCATCTTCGTCCTCCTTCTTCTCTAGCCGCACTGCATGACGTGTCCGACGTCATCCACACTCGCCGGCATTCAGGTCCTGAGCAGGCGGACTTTGATCTGCCCTGAGCAGGGCAGATCAAAGTATTGTAGTGCGCCTGCGCAGAACCGGCGAGTGTGTATGACGTAGACGCATCATGCACACAGGCTTCAGAAAGAGGACGAACATGGCCGAAAGAGGCGACGTCGGCACTGGACAACGGAGACGCCCATATCGCGACCGTTAGGTAAGTATTATAAAGTAATTTTTATGTTCTCACAGCGGCCTGGGCTCTTATATACAGCATGTTAGAATGCTGTATATAAGAGCCCGGTGGTGGTGGCCGCAGCTTATAGGGCAAAAAAGTGTTGACAGGTTCCCGTTAAGGTGCACAAGTAGTGGGCTTCTCTAGCTTTTTTAGGAGACCATACATTTCCTATATATGCCCTTTATTTAAATTACACATATTGTAATATTTAAGAAAAAAAATCAAGATACACTGAACTCAGTGTTACATTTATCAAAATTGTGGTGCATGCGGTTTGATAAATCTGGGATATTTTTAGACTGTCCAGTCTAAGTTTATACCAACTATTAGTTGGCTCACTTTGTGAAAAGAAATTCCAATCATAATTTTGTTGCATTTTTTAGGTTTTGCACCATGCACCATTGGCGGAAAGCCTCACCCATTTTCAGCAAGGCCCCTTCCCCTTATCAGACACAACACAGAAAATGCCTATAGCTTATTTAGGATTTCATAGTCAGGATCTTTAGTTAAAAGCACAATATATAAAAAGTCACAACCTCTGTTAGGGAATAGGATATCTTAGCAAACGTGTTTCAGATGGGCATCATTAATCATTGCCAATTATTAAAGTGCCCCATTTTAAATGTATTTGCTAATATATATTTTTATATAAATTACCCAAAAACCTGTGCTTTTAACTGAAGATCTTAACACTGGAATCCTATGTTTTTCGCCTATTGCTTCTCCTGCGGCATTGCCAGTCTCCACACCTCGGATAGTCATATGGGTGAGCTGACGTTTTGTTTTTGATCATAAATATGGGTAAGTTATGAAAGACAATTTTTGGAGCAAATTGTACATTTAGCTTACTAAATCTCCCCCAATATTACAATAGGCTTTACAATTCTGACATTTTCGACATCGATGCCTTATGCATATGTTTCTAAAGATATAGAGAGAATGAGAAATCACACAAAATTGCAAAAATATATCTGCAACTTTAAACGAGTTCAGACTTTAAGGCTGGGGCCACACGAGGGATTAATGCGATCCTCGCATGACACTCGGCTCACACTGGCAGCACAGCAGGAACCGAGTGTCATGTGAGTGTCACTGCGACTGATCCGATTATGCGATCGGACCTCAGCTGCGGGGGGCGTGCCGGCACTGAGGAGGAGGGGAGGGATTTATCTGCCTCTCTCCTCCGTTGCCGGCTATTGCCATTCTCACCCTGCACTCATGGTACACCGGTGTACTGCGAGTGCAGTGCGATTTTTCTCTCGCCCCATAGACTTGAATGGATGCGAGAGAATCTAGGATCGCATTACAGTTGCAGCATGCTGCGATTGTTTTCTCGGTCCGATTAGGGCTGAGAAAATAATCGCTCAAGTATGCTGACACATTGGCTAGAATTGGTCCGAGTGGAATGTGATAAAACATCGCATTCCACTCGCTCCAATTTTCATGCCGTATGTCTTTGGCCCTAACGTTTTTTCTTTTTTAGTGCAATTGCCAGGATGAATATATTGTAGAAAAAGCCTCAGATTAGAGCTAGCAGGTATAAGATAGAAATTTATACTAATCACCTCACATGACATCTTAAGCTTGTGTCTCGGTCAGTGCTAGTGTAATGTGTTAAATCCCAGACATTTTTAAATATTTAGTACAACTGAGATTCTTAAATATTAAATAACCATCCTTACACTAAAGTCTAAAAAGGTGCAAGTTTGACCTAGAGCTTCAAGGAAATACTGCAGCTGATATGAGAATACGTCAGGACCATGTTCATACAAACCAAGAGTACAACTTCTGTATAGACCTGGATGTCACACAACCACATTATGGAGACTTGCTTTTAAAATGACTTGGAGAAGGATGCTACACAAGTGTGGTTCATCCACATTACAGTCCTCTATAGATGCAAGAACATCTAAGGTTGTGACTGTCAGATGCTTTATATTTAAACAAATGCAGCCTCCATCCTTCGCTAATAAGGGCAATGGAACCCCTATTCTTTGCACCATCGACTCCCTGGAGCTCAAATCTTACAAATGAAACATTTATTACATTGTTACATTAGATAATAAAAGACATGTCCTTCACGGGCACACGTACACTCCACACGTACACGTGGTCCATGGCAGAACACGCACGTGAGCGCAGACCCATTGATTGATTTTAATGGGTTTACGTGTGCCCGTGTCTCCGGTACGTGAGGAAACGGACCAAACACGTACCGGAGACACGGACGTGTGAAAGAGGCCTAAAGCAGGAGGAATTGTGCATTTTGATGAGTTATTGGACTGCAAAGGGCCCATTTACAGTTTTTGTACATGGGCCCTTTTCTGTCTGTGTACGCCAGTGCCTAATACCATTTGTTTTTAGCAAAGCATCTGCCTTTCTTTAACTGCTAACATTGAATCTTTCATTGCTACCTCTTGATGTACATTATTTATACATTATATAGGATGTGAGGCACTGACAGGTGTCATATATGAAGGTCGCTGTTTCCCCAGAATGCGATTGGAGACCTTGTGAGACCTGCTGGAGTGTGTTGTAGTCACAGTCACCGCTGTGGGTACAACACAAAATAAAAGTGTGACCTTGGTCAAGCTATTTAACCAAGTATTTTGTCTAATTAAACCGGTTAGGGCTTTTATTTTTGGAGAGTTCTGTAGGTTTGGCAGTGGAACGGAACTCTCCCTCCAGACTGGGTCTTGCAACACGCTCATATCCGGGGAAATACAGTTAATCCTGCAGAGCATAGAAAGGTGTGTCTCACTTGGGATCCAGGCAGCGGAGCAGCAGGTGCTGTGTGGAGTAACACAGGGCAGTACTGAGAGATCTGGACATTGTAAGCGGACCCCTCCACTCGAGATTCGTACAGCAGTGCAAGAGGCAATTGGGACATGTATAGGACTGCATTTACATGAAATGGCTGTGTTCTGGGTTTCCAGGTCTGTAATACTTGTGTGGTGTGAATAAAAAGTCTGTTGGTGTGAACAAGATCCTGGGTCACTGCCTCACCTGACTGGCTCTGTGAAGCCGCTGCCTCACAAGGAGATATTTTTTCCTATACTCATGTCTAATATAACAGCAAATTCTATTGTCAAACCAATTAAATTCCAAAGAGAAAAAAAGTGAACTCCTGGGGTTTGGGTCCCAGAGGTGTAATACTACATACAGATCCAGACCCATTTATCACAGTATATATGTCTGTGCGGATACATGCTTTGTTGCCGAATACCAGCACGCTGAATAAGGTTCAATGGAGTATAGGCATAAAGGCTCTACTGTCGCAGACAACAACATGCAAGTGTACACAAGTACAAGCAAGATAGTTGCTCAAAGGCCGGAGTCACCTTGTGAGAGACTCTTGCAAGTCTTGCATCACATCACCCGACATGGCCTGCAGCTCTCCGGACAGGAGCATCTCAGCTGCATAGAAATACATGCAGCTGACCCCGCTTCTGTCAGGAGAGTGTGTGGCCATGCCGGGTGATGCGATGTGAGACTCGCGTGAGTCTCTCGCAAGTGTGACTCCAGCCAAATAAATACTATCGCAAGAGACAACATGCAAGTTAGCGGGTTTGGAAGACTTATCTAGTGTAAATGGTAACAGTGTGCCAAGACTAGGTGTTCCCAAGACTTATTGTGTATAATGAAAGGCTCTGTAAAAAAAAAAAGTTGTAGAATAATGTAAATTTTTAGATAACTCCATCATTGCTCCACTGATCTTATGGGTCAGAGACAGCTTGGTGTCTTTAGGGTAAAGCAGACTTTTTGGATCTAAGCAGCTCTGGATCAGCTTTGGCAGTGACTTGTGGAACATCAAGGGGACGTTTTTCATATATTGAGCAAAAAAAAGGAACAAATATAAAACAAACAAGTACATATAAAAGATGAGAAAAAATAAATATAATAAAAATACAATGAAAAGCCCACCCCCCAAAAAGTAAAGAAAAGGGCACTATAATTTACTAGTGTCACAATACACACAGTAAAGCATCATGTACACAAATGTTTTTTGGCAATTGGGACTCGGGCTTTAGTCAAAATGAATGTAACTAAGAAAAGTTACAAAAATATCAGTCAATTCGGCAACAAAACTTCAGGCATTTGCTAAAAACCTGAAGATAAATTTCACCTTTCAGCACAACAATGGCATACCTCCAAATCAAAAAAAAAATGGATTTGCAAGAACATCAAAGTTTACATGTACAGCACCATTGTATTAACCCTCTAATGACCAATGATTAACATAGCAAGTCATGAGCAGGTATCAGTTCCCGCATCAAGACGTGCTATGTTCGTCATGGATTTAAACTGTCACTGTGTGAAAACACACAGTGACAGCTCCATGCAGAAAACAGTCACTGACAGCTGACCGTCACAGCCATTCCAGCAATCCCCGGTCTCTGATTGCTGACAGCCGATCTCCTGCAGAAACGGCAAGGGGAAGCATGCATGCCGCCACTGGCTGATTAACCTTCTAAATATCACAATCGATAGCGATCACGGCATTTAGAAGGTTGTAGAAGTAAGGGGGCTCCCTCTCTCACCCCCATTGGCACCCCCACAACTAAATCACTGGGAGCAGATTGTTATTATGGCACCCAGGTGAGACAAGGACCTTCTTGTGTGTTATGTATGGTGGTCTGTTAGACCAAGCCATAGTCAGGGTCTAAGAGGCGTTCTGTCAGTGTAATCAGACAAGTCTCATAAATTGCAATTCATGTCTATTGAAATGCATGAGTCCAGTGATAAAAATAATAAAAGTTAAAGCCCCATTGAGGCACGAAGTAAAAAAAAAATTACAAACCCACCCACCAAAATAAAGAACAAAAATATTACACCAATAAATACGAAGATTTACATAAAATAAAAAATAAACTAATAAAGTACTCATAATTGGCCGCGACCAGAATGATAAGAGCTATTAAACTACACACTAGTTAACTCCTACAGTGAACAGCGTAAAAAAAGCGGCAAAAAATATGCTTTTTCATCATACCTCTGAAATAAAAGTGGAATTAAAGGCAATAAAAAACAAATGTAAATAAAAATGGTCTAACTGACAATGTAATCTTGTCCCCCAAAAAACAAGCCATCACACAGATCCATCGGGGAAAAAAAATGTAAAAAAACATAGTTTTCAGAATACAGTGATGCAAAAACAACAGTTGTTCTATAAAAAAAAAAAAATTTATTGTGTAAAAGTTGCAAAATCTGAAAAAAATTATGTAAATGTGGTATCGCTGTAACCGTACTGACTCAAAGAATAAAGCAGTCGTTTCTTACCACAAGGTAAACGGCATGCAAAAACAAACAAAAAAAACAAACATAATTCCTGAATTGCTGGTTTTTGATCATTCTGCCTCCCAAAAATCTGAATAGAAAGCGATCAAAAAAAAAAAACGTGCCTGGAAATGGTAAAAATAAAAACATCAACTCAAACAAGAAGAAGCCCTCGCATAACTGTGTCAGCAGAAAGAGATAATTATAGCTTTCAAAATAGAGGGAAGCAAATGTAAAAAAAAAAAAAAGAAAGAAAAACAAAACATTTTTTAGTGTGATAGTTGCCAAACATAAAAGAACAATATAGATCTGGTATCGCTGCAATCACACCAATCCAAAGAATAAAGATATCTAATCACTTATGCTGTACATTGAATGGCGTAGAAATAAATAAAACCAATTCTTGTCTTGCTGTTGATTTGTTCATTCTTAAAGAGCGGAGTAAGGCTCGGCTCACATTTATCCTGCACTCTACCCTGAAGGTTTACAATGGGGGGTTTCCATGTAAATCTCTGAAATACGTGATTCAGACAGAACCCCCAATGAAACATTATAATAAGGCAGATGAAGTCACCTTTGACTCTCTCTGACCTACAATTCGTCTGTGCCCGTATTTTTAGGAGTCCATAACAGTGCAGTTGACCACCTTTTTTTCTGCACATCTTAAAAGCCAGACATCGCCGAAGAGAAAAGTCCACAGTATCTTTGGTGCCTCTATAGTAAATGTATCTATTGTGGGTTTCATGGGAATCACGTATTTTTTTTAGATTTAGATGGAAACCCAGATGTAAGTGCTCAGCATAGAGCATGGAATAAATGTGAGCTGAACCAAAATGTTCTGCAACCCAATCTGCCACCAATAAAAGCTTCTACTCAACCCACAAAAAAAGTCCCCACTCAGGATTGTCATCTGTTAAACAGAAATATAGGGGGTTTCCATGTTACTAGTAGCATGAAGGCGTTGGAAGCGCGTAATGCCTCCCCACCCCAAAAAGAAATCCAGCTAAATCTGTGCTCCCAAATCCAAATGCCCCCCTTTCTTCTAAGTTCCACAGTATGCCTAAACCACAGTTAGCATCCATTTTTGTAAGGAGGAGAGCCTGCTGAATTTATGAGCTGCAGTTCTCCAGAAGCTCAAGCAGGGCATTATGTACAGGCACTACAATTGCAAATTTCATTTTACTACATACATTGCTACTTGTTTTTGGAAAACACCCATAGAGTCAAAATCATCCCCTAGTTGAATTCCTGAAGGCTATAATTTCAAATTGGGAAAATTGCACAACAAATTATGGTAAGTGGTCTATTTTGTCTTCTTGGCCTTATGAAAATGAAAACTTTTGGGCTAAAACAAGTTGGCAAAAAAACTTAATTTTAAATTTTCACAGTGCAATGTTTTAAAATTCTGTGAAGCAACTGTGGGTATCAGTATACGCAATGAATCATGCATTTTTCCTGTAACCGTTATGACAATAATAAATTTGGGGCTAAAGCAACATTTGTTATGTCAAAAATCTATGTTTCCATTTTCATGGCTCAACGTTATAAAGTTTTGTGAAGCAGCTGTAAGTTCAAGATTCGGACCACACCGCTAAATAAAGTCCTTGAGGGGTGTAGTTTCGAAAATGGGGTCAATTGTGAGAGGTTTGCAAAGTTGAGGCACACCAGGGCTCCTGCAAACATAACATGGCGTCTGCTATCTATTCTTTCCAATTTTGCACTCCAAAAGTCAAATGGTGCTCATTCCCTTCCAAGCCTTGCACCTAAACAGTAGTTTTCCACCACATTTGGGCTATCAATGTACTGAGGAGAAATTGCATAAGAAATTTGGGGGTCTATTTTTTTTCTGTTACCCTTATGAAAAGTCAAAATTTGGGGCCAAAGCAACATTTTGATTTTTTATTTTCACAACTCAACATTATAAAATTCTGTGAAGTACCTGGGGGTTTAAAGTGTTCACCACATCTCTAGATAATATCCTTGAGGGGTGTAGTTTTCATAATGGGGTCATATGTGTGGGGGGGTTTCCACTGTTTAGGCACATCAAGAGCTCTGCAAGCACGACATGACGTCCAGTATCTATTCTGGACAATGCGTTCCAAAAGTTAAATGGTGCTCCTTCCTTTCCGAGCCCTGTCGTGTGCCCAAACCATAGCTTTCCATCAAATATGAGGTATCAACATATTTAGGAGAAATTGGCCAACAAATTGTAATGTCCACTTTCTACTGTTATCCTTTAGAAAATTCAAATTTTGGGGCTAAAGCAACAATTTTGTGGGAAAAAGTAACATTTTCATTTTTTACTACCACATTACTGTAGTTCTTGTGAAGCACCTGAAGAATTACTAAACTTCTTAAATGTGATTTGTGATTTTGAGCTCTTTTAAGAGTGTAATTTTTTTAAAATTAGGTCTGTTGTATATTTTCTGTCACACAATCCACTCAAAGTCACTTGAAGTGTGATGTGATCCCTAAAAAAAATTGGTTTTGTAAATATGGTGGAAAAAGGAGAAATTGATGATAAACTTTTAACCCTTCTAACTTCTTAACAGTACTGATGTAAAGTAGAGATATAGCAAATATTATTTATTACTATTTTGTGTGGTATAAAGCGGGCTTTACATGCAGCTGCCGATCGAACCCGTCCCCGTCGGTTATGCGACACGGGCAAATTGCTGCCCGTAGCGCCCAACATCACTAACACCCGTCACACGTACTTACCTGCCTAGCGACGACGCTGTGGCCGGCAAACCACCTCCTTTCTAAGGGGGTGGTTCGTGCGGTGTCACTAAGCGGCCGTCCAATAGAAGCGGAGGGGCGGAGATGAGCGGCCGTAAAATCCCGCCCACCTCCTTCCTTCTTCATTGCTGGCGGCCACAGGTACGATGTAGTTCCTTGTTCCTGTGGTGTCACACATAACAATGTGTGCTGCCGCAGGAATGACGAACAACCTTCGTCCTACAACAGCAACGATTATCGGGATTAGAACGACCGGTCAACGATCAATGATTAGGTGAGCAATTTTGATCGTTTAACGGTCGTTCATGCATTTCACACGCAACGACGTCGCTAACGAGGCCGGATGTGCGGCACGAATTCCGTGACCCCAACGACATCTCGTTAGCGATGTTGTTGTGTGTAAAGCCCACTTAACTATCTGGTTTAAGGGCAAAAAAATTCAAAGTTTGAAAATTGTGACATTTTCAAACTTTAACAAATTTTCGATATTTTCATAAATAAACACATGTAATATCAAGCAACATTTACCACTGACAAAGTACAACATGTCACGAAAAAGAAATTATATAGGAATCACTAAAATATGTTGAAGCGTTCCTGAGTTATTAGCTCATAAATTGACGCTGGTCAGTTTAGAAAAATTAAGCTTAGTCTTTAACATGCAAAGTCGCTCAGTCCTTAAAGGGTTAATGGTGCTTTAACCCCATCACGATCTATGATGTATCAGTATGATCTGATCAGCTCACATGTGCCTCTAAAGGCCCCTTTACACACAGACTTTTTAGCAATCCCACCAGCGATCCCGACCTGGCCGGGATCGCTGGAAAGTCTCTAAACAGTCACTGGTGAGCTGTCAAACAGGCAGATCTGGCCAACGACGCAGCAGCGATCCGGACCTGCAGAACGACCTCACTGGTCGTTGGGGACATGTCACACAGCAGCTATTTGACGACTCACACCTATGTTAGGGGCGTGGTGTTTGGCGCTGAAGCCACCTAGGTGTCCTTTTTACACGCCCCCCTCAGCTCCGATTGGTGATTGCTAGTGCATTCTTATTGGCGACCCAGAGCTTGGAAAGATTGGCAAAAGTCGCGCTTGTATATCCTTTGTTCCTGAGCTTCTGTTGCTTAGCGGATCTTTGTAGAGTTTTCTGTGCGGCGACTCCACACTGATTTATCTATACAGCATTAATACAGCTTCAATGAAATGATGCTTACCGTATAGGCTTTATAGTATTGCAGACTGGAGAACTCTCTGATGATCCGCAAACCAGCACGCTCAGGAACAAGGTAGCTTTGAAACAAAGGACACTAAAGCGCTAAAGTTGACTTCTTTTCAGTGAAAGCCACCCAATCAGAATGCAACAGCGACCACTAATCGGAGGTAAGGGGGCGGAAAAGGGAACGCTATAGCACGCCTACGGGCTGGGTTGTAAGTCGCTAATGATGTCGTTGTAACGGTGTCAAACACACCGATGCATGCTGCGCAGCGGGAACAAAGGACCATAAAATGGTCCTGAACCATTTGTAGCGATCAGCATCCTCATAGCGGGGACCAGGTCGCTGATGTGTTTCATACACTGCAATGTTGCTGGGGAGGTTGCTATTACGTCACAAAACCGGTGACGTTACAGCGATATCGCTAGCGATGTTGCATTGTGTAAAGGGGCCTTAACAGCGGCAGGCAGATAAGAGATCCGCTGTTAACTAGTTAAACCTCTGGCAGTGGGATTCCCAGTCGGAGGCCCTATGATGTGATTACAGGGTGCTGATGGGTTATCATGAAAGCCATGAGTCAGCTGATAACACTTGTCATCGTCATAATGTAGTTCCTGTGAATGAAGGCTGAGCACAGGCACAAGCGATCGGTCTATATCAGCTTCAAGTCCCCTAAAGAGACTAGTTAAAAAAAAAAGCTATATAAACAATAGTTTTTAAAAATATGTAAAAAATACAAAATAGAAAATTTAAGTTTAAATCACCCCCCGTTTGTACTCTTCTGGTATTTGGTAAATTGTTTTTTTCTGTAATGTTTTGCTACAATTCTGTCTCTGAGCTCTTAAGGGTAATTCCTTTGACCTCATGATTCTCATTTGGTCTGACATGTAATGTGACCTGTGAGGTCTTACAGTCATATGAAAAAGTTTGGGCACCCCTATTAATGTTAACCTTTTTTCTTTATAACAATTTGGGTTTTTGCAACAGCTCTTTCAGTGTCATATATCTAATAACTGATGGACTGAGTAATATTTCTGGATTGAAATGAGGTTTATTGTACTAACAGAAAATGTGCAATCCGAATTTAAACAAAATTTGACCGGTGCAAAAGTATGGGCACCTCAACATAAAAGTGACATTAATATTTTGTAGATCCTCCTTTTGCAAAAATAACAGTCTCTAGTCGCTACCTGTAGCTTTTAATGAGTTCCTGGATCCTGGATGAAGGCATATTTGACCATTCCCGTTTACAAAACAATTCCAGTTCAGTTAAATTTGATGGTCGCCGAGCATGGACAGCACGCTTCAAATCATCCCACAGATGTTCAATGATATTCAGGTCTGGGGACTGTGATGGCCATTCCAGAACATTGTAATTGTTCCTCTGCATGAATGCCTGAGTAGATTTGGAGCGGTGTTTTGGATCATTGTCTTGCTGAAATATCCATCCCCTGCGTAACTTCAACTTCATCACTGATTCTTGCACATTATTGTCAAGAATCTGCTGATACTGAGTTGAATCCATGCGACCCTCAACTTTAACAAGATTCCCGGTGCCAGCATTGGTCACACAACCCCAAAGCATGATGGAACCTCCACCAAATTTTAGTGTGGGTAGCAAGTGCTTTTCTTGGAATGCCGTGTTTTTTTGCCTCCATGCATAACACTTTTTTGTATGACCAAACAACTCAATTTTTGTTTCATCAGTCCACAGGACCTTCTTCCAAAATGTAACTGGCTTGTCTAAATGTGCTTTTGCATACCTCAGGCGACTCTGTTTGTGGCGTGCTTGCAGAAACGGCTTCTTTCGCATCACTCTCCCATACAGCTTCTTGTGCAACGTGCGCTGTATTGTTGACCGATGCACATTGACACCATCTGCAGCAAGATGATGCTGCAGGTCTTTGGAGGTGGCCTGTGGATTGTCCTTGACTGTTCTAACCATTCTTCTTCTCTTCCTTTCAGATATTTTTCTTGGCCTGCCACTTCTGGGCTTAACAAGAACTGTACCTGTGTTCTTCCATTTCCTTACTATGTTCCTCACGGTGGAAACTGACAGTTTAAATCTCTGAGACAACTTTTTGTATCCTTCCCCTGAACAACTATGTTGAATAATCTTTGTTTTCAGATCATTTGAGTGTTGTTTTGAGGAGCCCATGATGCCACTCTTCATAGGAGATTCAAATAGGAGAACAACTTGCAAGTGGCCACCTTAAATCCCGGTTCTCATGATTGGATACACCTGCCTATGAAGTTCAAAGCTCAATGAGGTTACAAAACCAATTTAGTGCTTTAGTAAGTCAGTGAAAAGTAGTTAGGAGTGTTCAAATCAAGAAATTGATACGGGTGCCCATACTTTTGCACAGGTCAAATTTTGTTTAAATGCGGATTGCACATTTTTTGTTAGTACAATAAACCTCATTTCAATCCAGAAATATTACTGAGTCCATCAGTTATTAGATATATGAAACAGAAATAGCTGTTGCAAAAACCCAAATTGTTATAAAGAAAAAAGGTTAACATTAATAGGGGTGCCCAAACTTTTTCATATGAGTGTATATAGACAGGCGTGTGCCTTTCCAAATCAAGTCCTTTCAGTTTAAACACAGCTGGACTCCAATGAAGGAGTAGAACCATCTCAAGGAGGATCACAAGGAAATGGACAGCATGTGGACTTAAGTATGAGTGTCTGAGCAAAGCGTCTGAATACTTATGACCATATGATATTTCAGTTTTTCTTGTTTAATAAATTTGCAAACATTTCTACATTTCTGTTTTTTTCTGTCAAGATGGGGTGTACAGTACATTACCGAGAAAAAAATGAACCTTGTTTTGAATTTACCAAATGGCTGCAATGAAACAAAGAGTGAAAAAGATAAAGGGATCTGAATACTTTCCTTATCCACTGTATATATCCCAAAATAATATCAATAAAAACATCAGCTTGGGGCACAAAAAACAAACCCTCACACAGCCCCAGATCCCAAAAAGTTAAAACATTACGGCTCTCGCAAAGACATGACACAAGCAAGATTTTTTTTTTATTATTATTATTATTATTATTATTTTATTTTCAAAATTTCAGATTTTTTTTCACCACTACAATAAAACAAAAATTAAAGATGTTTGTTATCTATGTAATCATACTGCCAGGTCAGTTTTATGGTAAAATGAACGCTGTAAATAAAAAAAACAAAAATTGCAGAATTTAACTTTTTTTTCTATTTTGCCACACTTGGAATCTATTTCCTGCCTACCATATTATCATTCAATAAAATGAATGGTATAATACAAAACTACAACTCATCCTACAAAAAATGGCCCTCACACTGCTATATTTCCAGAAAATTAACAAAACACGGAATGGCTCTTGGAACAGGATAAGAAAAATCGAAAGCACAAAAATGAAAAATCGCCTGGTCCTTATCAGGTTAAAAGGATATTTTATTAAAGGCAATATTTATAAAAGACAAACTTAAAACATGTTTATTTTTTTTTATTTTGCCAAAGCTATGAAATTATAGGGCCAGGGAGAATGCAAAGGAGAGTATACAGACATTACAGCACAGGATCATAGCTGATTCTTTTTGTGAGGTAAAACATTTCCTTGCTTGTTTTAAAAAAATGTTTTAACTCAAAGAAAGAATTATTTGCGATCCCATCTTGTAATGTCTGTATACTCTTTTACTTCCTCCCCTGCCCAGGAGATGTGGTGTGATCAGACCATGTCCCTGTACGGTCAGACACGGCCATTACACAGTACATAGCAGAGACACTTTTATAAGATTATCTCAGCACAGGAACATTTTTTTTTAACACATCCAATTGTAGAAGTTATTATTCCAAGATCTATTGATTAAAAACAACGTTGTTCATGTGAAAATCCCTTTAAGGGAGTAATTGTCGGGATGTTTTATCATTTTTGCATTATTTTTCTGTTTAAATCTCCTACATGGTAAAACAAACTAAAGTCAGTTTACTGCTGCTGTATTTAGAGACCTTATCCGCAAGGTAATTTTATTATAATAGTAGGTGGAGGGTTGGGATCAAAGCTCTAATGCTCTCTTGATAGGCAAAGATAAAAATGGTCTAGACAGGCAGGGCAACGAGAAAGGAGAAAAAAGTATAGAATGCATAGATTTTCTACTGAATATCATTACATGACATAGCCAAGTCTACAGCTATAATATTGCGCATTATATAAGCAGAGTATACCCATCCAACAAATAACAAAATAGTCCTTTGGCCTCGGTCATGTAAACAGAGCACTGCAGATACATTTGGCAGCAGGGAACTTCTTCCTGAAAAATAAGCCATACACAGGCTATACATTTGTACAAATATCTACAGTGCTGGCCAAAAGTATTGGCACCCCTGCAATTCTGTCAGATAATACTCAGTTTCTTCTTGGAAATTATTGCAATCACAAATTCTTTGGTATTATTAACTTCATTTATTTTGCTTGCAATGAAAAAACACAAAAGAGAATGAAACAAAAATCAAATCATTGATCATTTCACACAAAACTCCAAAAATGGGCCAGACAAAAGTATTGGCACCCTTAGCCTAATACTTGGTTGCACAACTTTTAGCCAAAATAACTGCGAACAACCGCTTCCGGTAACCATCAATGAGTTTCTTACAATGCTCTGCTGGAATTTTAGACCATTCTTCTTTGGCAAACTGCTCCAGGTCCCTGAGATTTGAAGGGTGCCTTCTCCAAACTGCCATTTTGAGATCTCTCCATAGGTGTTCTATGGGATTCAGGTCTGGACGCATTGCTGGCCACTTTAGTAGTCTCCAGTGCTTTCTATCAAACCATTTTCTAGTGCTTTTTGAAGTGTGTTTTGGGTCATTGTCCTGCTGGAAGACCCATGACCTCTGAGGAAGACCCAGCTTTCTTACACTGGGCCCTACATTATGCTGCAAAATTTGTTGGTAGTCTTCAGACTTCATAATGCCATGCACACGGTCAAGCAGTGCAGTGCCAGAGGCAGCAAAGCAACCCCAAAACATCAGGGAACCTCCGCCATGTTTGACTGTAGGGACCGTGTTTTTTCTTTGAATGCCTCTTTTTTTCCCTGTAAACTCTATGTTGATGGCTTTTCCCAAAAAGCTCTACTTTTGTCTCATCTGACGTTTTAGGCTTTCTCAGGTAAGTTTTGGCAAACTCCAGCCTGGCTTTTTTATGTCTCGGGGTAAGAAGTGGGGTCTTCCTGGGTATCCTACCATACAGTCCCTTTTCATTCAGACGCCGACGGATAGTACAGGTTGACACTGTTGTACCCTCGGACTGCAGGGCAGCTTGAACTTGTTTGGATGTTAGTCGATGTTCTTTATCCACCATCCGCACAATCTTGCGTTGAAATCTCTCGTCAATTTTTCTTTTCCTTCCACATCTAGGGAGGTTAGCCACAGTGCCATGGGCTTTAAACTTCTTGATAACCCTGCGCACCGTAGACACAGGAACTTTCAGGTCTTTGGAGATGGACTTGTAGCCTTGAGATTGCTCATGCTTCCTCACAATTTGGATTCTCAAGTCCTCAGACAGTTCTTTGGTCTTTTTTCTTTTCTCCATGCTCAATGTGGTACACACAAGGACACAGGACCGAGGTTGAGTCAACTTTAATCCATGTCAACTGGCTGCAAGTGGGATTAGTTATTGCCAACACCTGTTAGGTGCCACAGGTAAGTTACAGGTGCTGTTAATTACACAAATTAGAGAAGCAGAAGCATCACATGCTTTTTCAAACAGTGACAATACTTTTGTCTACCCCCTTTTTATGTTGAGTGTGGAATTATATCCAAATTGGCTTTATGACAATTTTTGTTTTTTTTTCATTGAAGACAAATTAAATGAAGATTATAATACCAAAGAATTTGCGATTGTAATAATTTTCAAGAAGAAACTGAGTATTATCTGACAGAATTGCAGGGGTGCCAATACTTTTGGCCAGCACTGTAGTATAAAAGGAAATCTCTGTGTCTTATGAGCTTAGTCACATCCACCTTCTCCTCACTTTCTAATGTCTGGCTGTAAGACAACTGAATGCAATAGAAGGCTTTCTGTAGTAGGATAAAAGATTACTAAGTCTTGATCCCTCGGCTAAGGGGGTGGGACTAAGTCAGATACCTGTGTTTTCTGTGGAAATTCTAAAAGACTGATTGTTTCAGGATCATGAAAAAAAAATGCTGCAGACTAACAATCATTGAGGGCAGCTGTAATTATGGTCTACTTTTAATATTAAATACCCAAAAGTGCCACCATTTTAAAAATGACACACTTCAAAGTGCTCAAACCCACATTCAAGAAGTTTATTAACTTTTTAGGTACCTCACAGAAACTAAAGAAATGTGGAAGGAAAAAAAATGAAAATTTTACTTCTCCCAGAAAAACATTGCTTTAGCCCCTAATTTTTCCAATTTAGAAGGGTAACAGGAGAAAATGGATGAAACAATTTGTTGGGAAATATCTTCTGAGTACACCGATACCCCATATATGGTTGATTACTACTGTTTGGGCACACGTCAGGGTTTAGAAGGGAAAAAGCGCTATTTGAATTTTCAAGCGCCATTTTGGCTGGAATAGACTATGGATGCCATGTCACATTTGAAGATCCCCAAAACTGCAGAAAGCCATTCTGGAAACAACACATCTCAAAGAATTCATCTAGGGGTGTAATGTGCAATTTTAATCCTCTGGTGAACCGCGGAAATATAAGAATTGGCTGTGAAAAAAATATAAAAATTCCCACTAAAATATTGCTTTGGCCCCAGTGTTAATTTTCAAAAAGGGTAATAACAGAAAATACACCATACAATTTGTTATACATTTTCTCCTGAGTTCGCCAGTACCTCATATGTGGCCTGAAACAACTTTGAGGCACAGTACAAAAGCTCAGACGGGAAGGAACACCATATTGGAGTGCAGATTTAGTTGGAATGGTTTGAGGGCGCCATGTCACATCGGCAGAGCCCCTGAGGAGCCAGAACAGCAGATCACCTATTAGTGACCTCATTTTACAAACTACACCACTTAATGAAGTCATATAAAAGCTAATAAGAAAAAAATGGACCACAGTTTGTTGTGTAATTTTTCCAATACCCCCCATGTAACCGGGAACTACTTTTGAGGTACAGTGTAAAGCTGAGAAGGGAAAGAGCAATTTATTAGACTTTTGAATTTGCTGGAATGGTTTGCAGTTGCCATGTCACATTGGCAAAGCTACTGAGGTAGGAGAGCAGGAGAAATCCCCCACAAGTGACCCCATTTTACAAACTCCACCCCTCAATGAATTCATCTAGATTTGCAGTGAGCATATTGACACTACAGGTGTGTTACAAAATTTTATCCTATGGCGGTGAAGAAAAAATACTTACATTTTTACCACTAAAATATTGTATTAGCTTCAGATTTCCAATTTTCTCAAGGGGAATAGATAACACATTATGGGTCCTGGTTTACACAATTTCTCCTAAATGTGGTAATACCCCACTTGAGATTGTTTGTCCACACGGCAGGGCTCAGGAGGAAAGGAGTGCTATTTCCCTTTTGGGAGCACAAATTTTCCTAGAACAGTTTGCAGACTCCATTTGCAGAGCCCTTAAGTGCCAGATAAGCAGAAATTCCCTCAAGCGACCTTATTTTGGAAATGACACTCCTCTGGGAATTCATTTACGTGTGTAGTGATGATTTTGTCTCTCAAAAACACCTATGGAGTAAAACGCAGTGAATGTTGCAGAATTGCAAATAAGCCATTATAGTGCCCAGTACATTGTAGTGCCCATGCATTGTGCCCAGCTTGCGCTTCTGGAAACATACATCTTGTAAATTAAAACGGGCTTCCTCATTACAATATCAAACATGTGGATGTTAACTGTTGTTTGAATTTGCAAGTGCAAATTTGCTGGATTTCTTTTTCGAGCTTTTCTAGAGCCTTTGTGCCATCAGTAACATGGAATCCCCCTATATCTCCGTTAACAAATGACAGACCAGATTAGGGACTTGTTTTGTTTGTGGGTTGAATTGAATACCATTGGTTGCAACTTGTAGTACAGAACATTTTGGATAAGTTCACACTTATCCTGTACTCTATGCTGAGCACTTACTGTACATCGGAGTTTCCATCTACATCTCCGAAATACATGATTGAGGTTGAACCCCTAATGGATCCATTCACTATAATGAGGCAGCATAGTTACTCTGGACTCCCTTTGGCCTCTGTTCATCAGTGTGCTTCTTTTCAAAGGTGCACAAAACTGTTGTTAACCACACTTATGTATACACCTAAAAAAAACATGTAAAAGATGGGCAACCCTGGACCAGAAGCAAAAAAGTTCAAAGTGACTCCATCTGATTCATTACAGTGAATTTCCAGCTGGGAATTTTGTCTGAATCACACTTTTTTCAGAGATTTACATGTAAACCCTGATGTAAGTGCTCAGCATAGGCCACAGGATAAATGTGAGCTACGACTTACTATGATTACTGGGAGGCAGAATGAACAAATCAAAACAGCAGTATAAGAGTTAGCTTTATTTTTTACAATGTTCACCTTGCAGGATAAGTGATTATGTAGTTTATGTAGTTTTTTTAGGTTTAGCTATCACACTAAAAAAATTATTTTTTAAAAAATAAAGATCTTTGCATCACCGAATTTTAAAGGCGATTTTTTTTCTGCTGGCAGTCATGCGAGGATTTATTTTTTGTACGATGAGTTGGAGTTTTTATTGGTACCATTTTGGGCCACATAATATTTTTTTTGCTTTCTATTCTGCTTTTTGTGAGATAAAATCAAGAAGAAATAGCAATTCATATTGTTTTGGTTTTTCTATGTGATAAGACTGATTTATTCTTCTTCAGTATGAATACAGGAATACCATATGTATATTTTTTATGTTTTGCAGCTTTTACGCAAACAATTTGATAGAAAAATATTTTGCATTGCTGTATTCTGAGAGCTATAGCTTTTATTTTTTCGCCGTCAGAGCTCTGTTGTGACTTGTTCTTTGTTGAACAAAATGACATTTTCAACTATACCATTTTTTTACTAATGACTTTTTGATAACATTTTATTCCAGTATTTTGTATGCTCTAAGATGAAAAGACATAGCAAAGACTGTTTTGTTTTTTTAGTTTTTTTACGGTGTTCACTAGTGTGACAGTTTTATAGAGCAGGTTGTTCCAGACAAGGCCAAATGTGTACTTTTTTGGGTTAATTTTTGTTTTTAGATAAATACAAAGCCATAATGGTAGGGAATTTAGATTGTGAGCCTCAATGGGGACAGTGTTACTGATGTACATAAGTCGCTGTGAAATTAATGGTGTTACTATATACATATTTATTGGTATATTTGTTTTCCAATTTTTTTTATTTTTCTTATTTTCGGATTTTTAATATTTTTACATTTTTTTTTTACTTTGTCCATATATGGGACATTATATTTTTTATTAGGCTGATCGCTGTTCTAAGGTATTGCAATGCAACAGCTTTTCAATATATTATATCTGTCAGTTCTGCACTGACAGAAGCCTTTTAGACCAAGGTCCTGCATAGAGTAACAGGCTTGTCACAGCTGGCTGATCTGGAAGTCATCAAGACGACATCGGTTTTCCATGGCAACAATCAAGTCCATGTGATCCCTTTACGGCGGTCCTGGTCAGGTGGGAGAGGGAGCGCACTCCCTCTCCCAGCCCCTTTAATGCTGCAATCACTATTGAGAGCGGCAATAGTGAGTGAAACAGCCAGGGGCGGTGTGGGCACTGGCTCTGGCTGTAACAACTGGACCTCAGCTATGAGTTAAGCTGAGCTCCTAGTGGCGATCGAAACAGGCACACCCCGTGCCCATAAAATCACCATGACGTATATTTACATCATTTTGCGGGAACCCCTTCCTGACCACGATATTTGACGTAAGTTAAAGACCACATTGGACATTTATGGCAATCAATTTACTATTCTGCATATTCATATTTAATATTGTTGGAGTATACCTGTCACTCAAACAACCCATTGAGATAAACAGAAATTTCTGCAGCACACATACTGCATGTGAATATACAACTAAAATGCCACTTTTACTTTCCTGGAGAGGTGCACTTAGCATGATGGGCGCTACAGGTTTAGAGACAACCCTTCCATGTTTGAGATGTCTTATTACTACAAGAGTTTAAGGAACTTTGTTTGCAAATTTACATATGAAAATTTCCAGACTCCAGCAGACAAAATCAAGGACAAATTCTTCATTTCATAAAATTGGACCATGAGGAAGGCGCATACACGCCGAAACGCGTAGTCCAGTGGGACTACTACCCCTATCCGTACTACTTTTGCCCAATGTGTGGATCTATTATTTTAATGGAATTTGGAATAAAGATTTAACTGGAAAGAATTTTATGAAATGAAGAATTTGTCCTGGATTTTATCTGCTGGAGTTTGGACATTTTCATATGTATTTTGGTAACTGGCTCCTGCCCTGTTTCCTTGCGGAATTTGCCTTGCACTGTGAAAAGATCCCACAGATCAGAGAATATTGGTTCACAGGCTGAGGAATATTTGTGTATTTGTTTGCAAATTGACACTTTCTAATACAAGAAAAAAAAAACAAATGAGGTATTTTCCACTTTAATTGAGGTTTAAGGTAATGTATGAAAAATGTTTATATTTTATTGAAAATAAAAGCAATGTCAGTGGCATAGAGCAGAACATATATATATAATTGGCAAATACGGTAGTTTGGTTTGCTTTAAATGCAGAAAAAAAAAGTTTGAAGAAGAAAATCATGCTGATAACCTAAGTACAAGCTAAGTATACCTCATTTTGTTCTTTGTGATGTGATCTTGGCATTGAGTAGAGATAGCATGTCATAAAAACTACAAATAAATTGTGATTCGTGAACCAAATGGGCAGAGCATGGTAATTATTCTTAAGTTCATTTATGCATAAAACTCCATGCACACATTAAATTTAGAAAGGCAACCTAAAAAGTTGAAGATGCAACTGCATTTCAGAAGTCATCTATGCCCAAATCAAAAATGTCTGCAAAAGGCGTTGACACGAGCATGGAATTAAAACTATTGAAACTGCTGAATTATGAAGAGCTGATGACAGATCACAGAAAAGCAAAAATGTAAGAGCCACAAAGTGGGAAGATTAGAAATTCTTGTTTATGTTGAATCACAGCTACATGTTCTTTATTAGGACATTCTGAAAGATATTTTCACACTATAATGGAAGCTTTTAAAAAAAAATGTGTTTCACGCTCTATACAGTTACCGGAAAGGTTTCCTTTTCATATTAGTAAAGCTGGCCATGTAGATTTTGATCTAATGTGTTTGGTAGCTATATGCCTATAAGAAATATTGGATATATGTATATTTTAAAGTCTGAATTAAATTAGAAAACCCGCCTGATTCTCTGTGGTTTCAAGATCCCCAATATACAATGGAGGAGAGTCACTGTCGCTCTTTGCTACGAGTGTGTGGAGGTTCTCATGGACGTACCTCCACAATCAACATCCTCAATGCCATTAAAGAAGTTGATCACATAGTAAAGGTTCCGCTATGCCAATAACAAATCCATTTCTTTGCCATTGATTTCCATACAGTCTTAGATGGTATAGATAGCACAACCTTTTTTATTCTATTGCTTCCTACCTAAAAGGTTTGGAATACATTTGAATCAAGTTCCAAGCTTAAAATGCCTACAATCAGGTAAAGCTTAACAATAATGATATCAAATAATAAAAGGTAAAGCGCAAATAGTTTACAAAAAAAAAAAAAAGCATTGCGCGCCATACAGTACATCTCGTCAAAATTATAACAAAGAACTGCATATCTGTATTTGCTCGTGGGCAGCTCGACTATGTCAGACATACAGATTCTCCAGATTGCCTCATTTTACAAACTAGGCATATTCCCAAAAGTCGATTCGTCTTGACCACTTGCTTTCCAAACATCTGCAGTTTTTCAAGGCAATCAGATTTCTTACGCTCTTGCAGTATCCCTTTCCGCCCTTACATTTAGCACACCAGATCAAGCAATGTCTAAGTTGTAGTAATAACAACCCTAAATTTTTCCATGGTCCATGATCCTTTTCATGGCCCTGGCTGCACGCACAGTTTTGTAATACGGCCATTGCTGTCTATAGACATAGAATGAGTTGCATGGTATTGATACTTTTATAAAATTTTCAAGCAGATTTAGGAAGAGGGTGGTTAATAAATCCCACATCTGTTATGTGTAGCCTCAGCGTTGTATACTGTATATGTATACTTTCACTGCCTTGGTGTCAGCTTGAAAGGCAATATGCTTCTAAATAAAATCTTAAATATCAACAAATGGTTGTTTCACCAGTATAATAGGTTCTATGGGTAAACAAAAATTGGTTTAAGCGAATGTTTTATCAGTATGTCCTCACCTAGAACCATGGAGTGAGACATTGCCAGTATAAATACCATCTCCAAAGATTTTTTTCTACTAATATGTTTGTCTATGTGAGGGTCAATTGAGCTTCATTGCAGTTTACAGCATTCAAATGCTTCAGCAGAGCATCCGATCCCATGTGACATTAACAGCAATTGTTGACTTTCTATTACCCTGCAATATTAATGTAAAATATATTTGAATCAATAGGAAATGTATATTCTAGAATAGGGAAGGTGGAGAGCCTGTTACCTTCTGTAGCTACATCAACTCCCTAGGCAAGAGGAAAAGGGAAAAAAAAAGAAAAAAACACCACATGGCCATATTTCTGATTTAATTGAAATAGGATTAGAAAGTTGCATTCTTCCCAGTGGACTGGTGGCGACCTTTGACAGCTCAATAGGAGCCAATAGGAATTCAAATACATTGAAAAGTAACGAAAAGCATTTTGCCAGGTATTCATCTTTACTGCCAAGCCATGAGCACTGGAATAAAAAAAAAGGGCTTCAGCTTGAAATAATTTTGACTTTTTATACATTGCAAAAAAAAAAAAATGAAGTTCCAGCCCCCACAGTAACAAGCACGTCAGACATCAAATCTGTATGGAAACAATTAGCGAGATACAGACGTCTAGAAATGCATTCTGGAAGACTTCTTTTGGAGGCAAAGCAAAGAAAGCTAAATACTCCTAAAAGGGTAGAGGGGGAGGGACAAGAAACAAAGCAAAATGAAAAAAAAGGAGATAATGAAGTCAAAATATGACTAGAGATGTGAAACCTTGTAACTAAAGGAGCTGAGGATTAATCACTACATCAAAACCACAAAGGCACTATACGAGGACGCTGATGAACTTACAATGTACTCGATTTTGCATAAAGCTTATTACGCATGTTCCATTGCATCCTCCTGCAATAAAATATTTATGTTAAAGGAAGACAATTTCTTTATGAGAGTTTTAGATTTTCCACAGAAGGACTTCTGATAGATCAGTACTTGCAACATGTTCTGACCACAAGACCATCATTAAACTCTAACTCTACTGGGAGCGATGTCAGGACCGACCAGAGCTCAACTAATGGAAGACCACACCCAGTACAAGAATCCGGGTAATCAAAAAAAAAAATACTCTGGCAAGTAAGAAAATAGAAGAGCAATCGAGCAGTAAAACGTGGATTTTACAGAATGTACATATCTGGTTTACAAACAAAACACTTGTGAGCTTTGATAACATGACTAAAAACAAACAAAAACAAACACTCATACACTGGGCAATTAAAAAAGAAGGGGCAGTTAAAAAGGAAAGGGGCAGTTAAAAAAGAAGGGGAAGTTAAAAAAAAGGGGGCAGTTAAAAAAGAAGGAGCAGTTAAAAAAGAAGAGGCAGTTAAAAAAAGAAGGGGCAGTTGAAAAAGAAAGGGGCAGTTAAAAAAGAAGGGCGGTTAAAAAAGAAGGGCAGTTAAAAAAGAAAGGGGCAGTTAAAAAAGTAAGGGGCAGTTAAAAAGTAAATAGGCAAAATTAACTGATGCCAAGTACTGTATATTTAATAATATAAATATTACAGGTAAACATCAAAATCCAAGTGAACAACTTTCAACCTATTAAAGCCGCAAAAAGAGCTCTATCCAATAAATTGTCTATATATTTACAAAATATTTGTTTCTGACCTCAACCTCTGCAGTATCAAGCAAAAGCTGGAAAACATTACCTACGTTATATGGAATATTTTCAACTTGCTGTTTAGAATATATCAGACCATTTCACAAAAATACTTATGAGATTAAATTAGCATTAATGCACGCCAGAAAATATAAATATATATATATATATATATATATATATATATATATATATATATATATATAAAAATCACAAATGCTGGATGTGTATAAAAGTATTTAATCTTTATTGATTGCGTCTAAGACTCAGATTTTTTATTAGGGGAAGCAAATGCAGAAAAGTAAATGATGCCTAAATGGACAAAAATAAGTTTAGGTTGTATATGTGGACATAATGGCATGACAGTAAAAGCTACGGGTGCTCCGAGAGAGAAATATGTAGGTCAGTTGTAATAAATCTCAACCTCTGTTTCGAGTACAACTGGGATAATGGAGATCCTGTGATAAGCAGCTTTCAGGAGCAAAAAGTCCTCAACAATATAATAACTAAATCACTTTGCATTAAAAAAAATAAATAAAAAAGCAAAAAGTATTTTTTTCTTCCCACTTCATTATTATTGTTTTTTGTACAATTGTCCCACTCCACTAATTCTCAAGGAAAAAAATAATTCAAGATGTAAGAAATAAATCCGAGAAAAACCAAAAGCCATCTTTCAAGCCAATCTAAGCGAGAAGGAAGATCAGCGGAAGGAGTTGGGCTTATATTTCCCATATTTTTTTTTTTTTTGTAATCGTCACAGACCTATAGGTTCACCTTAAAAGGATCCTCGAGGCATGTAAGCATTTGATGCCATTGATTACTTGTCACAGACATACAGGCCCAGGAACACACACACTACACAGGCTTAGCTGGAGTAAATCACATTATAAAGAGGTTTAACTATTGCAGCTGGAATCATTGGACTCTTGGATTTTAACTCTGGAAATATTCTCTTTTCCTCCTGTATAACTAATTCTACAAATATACCAAGTAGAAAAGTTTCATCAATAAACGCACTTATCCTTCCACGTAATATGAGTCCGTCTCCTATACCAGGACAGTCTAATGTTAGAATTGAGAGATTTAATTCTGAGCATAAATCTAACAAATACGACTAATTCCTGCCCACAAGGTGATCTAAAGGCATTGATGGAACTAAATTTTCATGCAAATAATGTTCTCTAAAATATTCCTTCCATTGACTGAGCGTCCAGGGGTGATAGTGAAAGGGTAGGGGGGGGTCCATAGAGTCGCCGGTATAAGCCCTCCTGACAAAAATGTATCATTGGGTCAAAGTCACATCGTATATACCCATAGAAATTGTGTCTTATTTCCCAAATTCGAGCCACGCAGCTATATACCTTCATAGACATACACACAAAATATTCAATGCAGAACAAGTGTCCTTTTTTGTTGTAACAATGTACAAAAAAAACATAAAACTGATCTTAGAATCCGCAATAAGGAAGCGCTACATGGGTCAGATGAACAGTCTATATAGGTTTCTCCAATCTGTGTCGTGGAGGCAGAAGATATGACAGTGACCAAACATCTTCAGCTAGAACTTGCTTGATAAAATATAAAATAAGAAAAAGTGTCATATGACTAAATTTAAAAACACCTCTCACCCCCTCAAAAAAAAGTTGAAGGCACAATATAGCATTGTGACTGGGGGTGATGAAGCCTGCGGTAAATATGTCGTGAGTTTTTTACTCAGTCTTCGCAGGATAATACAGAGCGGCGAGGGTTAACCAGTGCTGGAATCCTATACTGGAGAGCAGCCTCCAACATTCCAGTGGGCCCAGCGACCACAACAAGCCAGCCGAACAAGCCAGCCTTTGTCCTCGTCCCCCTCACATATCAGCGGGAGCACGCAGCCTGGACAGTTACCCAGGTAGTGCTACCCATGGAGCCGGGCACGGAGGGGCTTGTGGCAGTGCTGGCTCCAACAATATTCACTTTGGATGAAGCATTTTATGCTATTTATGGTTGGAATCACTTTTAGCGTAGGTAGAAAAAAGGGTCAGCAATGTGTTGTGTTACCTACATGTACAGCGGATTTTATCACAAATACTTTTTATTTTTTAAAAAAAGCTTTATTTTTCTTGTCATTCAGTTTTCCAATACGAGCCTCCGGTATCACTGTATATATTGTATGTGCAGCCTGGAGCCGGGACACATTAGACCCCAGTGAGGAGCTGAGGAAAGACTGGTAGCCCTGAGTAATGGGGCTGGTGGCCCGGGGTAATGAGACTGGTAGCCCTGGGTAATGGGGCTGGTGGCCCGGGGTAATGAGGCTGGTAGCCCTTGGTAATGGGGCTGGTGGCCCGGGGTAATGAGGCTGGTAGCCCTGGGTAATGGGGCTGGTGGCCCGGGGTAATGAGGCTGGTAGCCCTGGGTAATGAGGCTGGTAGCCCTGGGTATTCTGACAGATAGCCCTGGGTAATGAGGCTGGTAGTCCTGGGTAATCTGACAGATAGCCCTGGGTAATGGGGCTGGTAGCCCTGGGTAATCTGACAGATAGCCCTGGGTAATGAGGCTGGTAGCCCTAGGTAATCTGACAGATAGCCCTGGGTAATGGGGCTGGTAGCCCTGGGTAATCTGACAGATAGCCCTGGGTAATGGGGCTGGTAGCCCTGGGTAATCTGACATATAGCCCTGGGTAATGAGGCTGGTAGTCCTGGGTAATGAGGCTGGTAGTCCTGGGTAATCTGACAGATAGCCCTGGGTAATGGGGCTGGTAGCCCTGGGTAATGAGGCTGGTAGCCCTGGGTAATCTGACAGATAGCCCTGAGTAATGGGGCTGGTAGCCCTGGGTAATCTGACAGATAGCCCTGGGTAATGGGGCTGGTAGCCCTAGGTAATCTGACAGATAGCCCTGGGTAATGGGGCTGGTAGCCCTGGGTAATCTGACATATAGCCCTGGGTAATGAGGCTGGTAGTCCTGGGTAATGAGGCTGGTAGTCCTGGGTAATCTGACAGATAGCCCTGGGTATTGGGGCTGGTAGCCCTGGGTAATCTGACTGGTAGCCCTGGATAATCTGACTGGTAGCACTGTGTAATGGGGCTGGTAGCCCTGTGTAATGGGGCTGGTAGCCCTGAGTAATCTGACTGGTAGTCCTGGGTAATGAGGCTGGTAGCAATGGGAAATCTGACTAGTAGTCTTGGGTAATGAGGCTGGTGGCCCTGGGTAATCTGACTGGTAGTCCTGGGTCATGGGGTTGGTAGCCCTGGGTAATGGGGCTGGTAGACCTGGTTAATGAGGCTGGTAGTCCTGGGTAATAAGGCTGGTAGCCCAGGGTAATAAGGCTGGTAGCCCAGGGGAATAAGGCTGGTAGCCCAGGGGAATAAGGCTGCTAGCCCAGGGTAATGAGGCTGCTAGCCCAGGGTAATGAGGCTGCTAGCCCAGGGTAATCTGACTGGTAACCCTGGGTAATCTGACTGGTAGCCCTGGGTAATCTGACTGGTAGCCCTGGGTAATCTGACTGGTAGCCCTGGGTAATCTGACTGGTAGCCCTGGGTAATCTGACTGGTAGCCCTGGTTAATGGGGCTGGTAGCCCAGGGTAATGAGGCTGCTAGCCCAGGGTAATAAGGCTGCTAGCCCAGGGTAATAAGGCTGCTAGTCCAGGGTAATAAGGCTGCTAGCCCAGGGTAATGAGGCTGCTAGCCCAGGGTAATAAGGCTGCTAGCCCAGGGTAATAAGGCTGCTAGCCCAGGGTAATGAGGCTGCTAGCCCAGGGTAATGAGGCTGCTAGCCCAGGGTAATCTGACTGGTAACCCTTGGTAATCTGACTGGTAACCTTGGGTAATCTGGCTGGTAGCCGTGGGTAGTGAGGCTGGAAACCCTGGGTAATGGGGCTGGTAGTTCTGGGTAATCTAGCTGTGGTAAACCTGAGTATTGTGGATGGTAGCCCTGGGTAGTCGCTCTCTCCTGTGCTGCCCCTGCTCTATAGCGCCGCTCCGTTCTTCCTGTGCAGTTCTTGTTCTTACTCTGCCTTCCCATAGCCACCGCGCTCCCATTGTGGTGCCTCTCCCCATTATACTGCCCCTCACTAGCACTG